>NW_015151083.1:382867-394358 GCF_000732505.1 Cyprinodon variegatus | reverse complement strand
GAGATCAGGATGGTCTCACGAGGCTAGTTTGTGGCTACATGTGAGCAACCCGGCAAAAGTGGATCCTATAGTGAGATTAGATCTAATTGGCCTTGATGCAAAAATAAAAAAAATTCAGTTGGCTGTTAGCTGTTCCTCAGACAAGTTGCTCAGAGTTGGAGCTAAAGCCAAAGTAAAACCTGTTGCACACGGATTAAGACCTGGGCGGAGGTTTGCCATCCACCAGGACGATGACTCTAAACAGAAAATCAGACATACGATACTATAGTTTAGCATCAGGGTGTCTTAATATAAAAGCACAACTCATCTTTTAGATTATGTTTAACAAAAAAAAAGAAGAAGATGATGCATAAACCCAAATAAATATATTAAAATCTTTGGTTTAAAATGACAAAATCTGGAAAAGTTAAAGTGGTATAAAAGCTTTGGCAGGGCTGTTCAACTCGTATTAAAACCTTTGGACTGATGAGCAGTGTTGACATTTTGTTTTATAAAAACTGACATCAAATAAAATATTGATTTTCATCGATGCATTATTTATTTTTATTTTTTAACAATATCAAAGCTTGTGTTGTTTCCTTGGTGATGCCGACATTTCCAGTTTTTCTAGTGTTTCATGGTACACAGGTGGAGCAGAGATCATCCATTTACGTCAAAATCGCATCAGATGATTTGTTTAGGTTTTAAGTGTTTGGCCTTGTGTCTCTAAAAGCTTCATTTGTATAATGAAAGTTTTAATGTTTGGATAAATGTGTGGAAACTGAAGGGAAATTGAATTTCAAAGTTTAAAGCCCCGTTTTTTTACACACCAGGGAGAAAATGTTTCCTGTTCAATGCGACTTGACATTTTGTTTTAGTGAGTCCATGAAAGAATGAGCTTCAGCGATGCAGGAATGTTCTTGTTGTGTTTGCGCAGCGGAAATAATGTCAGACGCTTTGCCGTTTCATGGAGCTCTGATTTGTGTCCTTCTTCTCTCCTTCAGACGAGGCCAACGAGAACGACTCCTCTGGATCCCTCAACAATCAGCTGTCTTGGAAACATGGCCGACAGCTCCTCAGGCAGTGAGTGCAGAAAGAGCTTTGAATTGATCCTGAACACAGAAACAAACCAAATTAAATCTGCCATGGTTGTATTTTTCTGCGTGGCTGAGAAGTCGCTCCTTTCAGTCAAGCAGGTTTTGTGAGATCATTGTCTTAGTAGATAAAAAAAAAAAAAAATCTGTGGTGAAGAGCACCCTCTAATGGACAGCTGCAGTCATTACTACAGCAAGTTTTTCCTTCCACATTCCCTTTGGGTTCAGAAGGTTGTATATATTTTAGACTTTAAAGCCTGTAAGCTTTCCTAGCATGGCACCATTTCAGCCCCTCATCTGCTCTGACATGCAGGCAAATGAAAGGAGCCGTTTCCTTCTGCAGTCTGTGTTCAGCTACAGATCAATAACGCCCCTCCCTGTCCGTTAGTTGCCCTCTTGGATTACAAGCGCTTCTTATTCCTCACCGTGCGGCTGGTGTAATATTTGATGAGCAAGTCGTTTTGCCTCAGCAGCACTGACTGCATTAATCGAACTCCTCAGGGATTACATGTTTTTCCACATCTCTTTCATAAACTCATGTCAGGAGATCATGATCATGAGATAACATCTAAAAAAATAGGTTTTATGATTAAATGTAAAGTTGTTTTGTTTTTTTAGATGTGGGAAAGTAGTAGTTGAGTAATGTATAAACACTTGAAATTATAAGAAGGATGGAAAATAACTTTTTTAATCATATTAGTAAACATAAACTCTGTTTTCTGACTTATATTAAATGTTTCCAGGTGATTTTTCAGATTTGATTGTTTTTTTTTATACATAGTACTTGTCAATTAATTATATTGGTACCCTGGTTAAGATGTATAAAAGTCTTTAAATTGTTGTTGCATTTTTACTTGTTGTGAGGGACCGAGCCAAAAAATCAGAGAAGCACAGGGAAGTCATTGATGAAAAAATGGTAACAAATTTATTTTGCAAAAATAAAGTTCAAAAGTTCAAACAAGACTGGGCCCATCAAGGAAAACAAATGACAAAAATCAGCATAATCCAAACCTGACACAGGAAAAGACCTACCTAACTGACACACAAGGGAAACATATATATACGCTGGTTGATCAGACCATTTTGAAACAAGAGGGACACATAAAATACATTTTCCTAAACAAAACTACAACAAAAGAAAAAACTAATCAGCATCATACTAAATCAGCAACCTATGAGGAAGAGGACTTAAATATTAAACTTTCCAAATGTTATTATAGAAAACAAAACCAAATACAGAAACCTAAATCCTTTCTACACCCCTTCTAAATGTAAGTGGAAGAGTCCAACTAGGCCTCTATGTCTATGAGGAGATCCTTTGCACCTGGGGCCTCCTTTCCTTTACTGGCTTCACTCATGACAGCCTCCCAGAAACTGGCAAATCAAATGAAAAATATATTAATGTACAGAAACCAAACAAGCAAGAAATGACAAAATGAGTCAACTAAATGTGTACACCCAAATAGTTAACCAATGTCAAATCAAAGTAGAAAAACATGAGTACAGTAAAATAGAAGATTTAATGAAAGAATTACCAGACCATTTGTGTGGTTGCACATGCAGCCATCACACTTGTCCAAAGTAAAAATGTTAGAAGAAATTTAACCTTTTAATTTGTGCATCAGTAGTGATTTAGTTGCATGGTTCAGAGTTATTATTCAGAGACTTTAATGTTGCACTTTGAAAAGTTTACAAAAGCCCTTTTTGAAGTAAAATATTAATCCCACAGCATCACCATTCCTCCACCTTGCTTACAAAAAAACCTGAAGGGCTTTTCCATTTTTTTATCTTTAATTTTGAACCAGAAACTTTTAATATTTTAGTTGGAGATGTTAGAACAGAGAGATTTGCCGCCCTAACATCCGTCTTACGCTTAGTGATGAGATGCTGTAAATTTGGGTCGTCATGGCAGAACATAAAGCAACATTAACCTCTGTCACATTACGTTAACGTTGTGGCTGCAGATGCAGAGATGGGTTCTATTTATTTATGTTTTTTTTATTCTGAAAGGTGTATTCTGCTACTCTGTTTTCAAAAAAGATTCCTATTAAACTCATTTTTATGTGGTTGCAGGTACCTGCAGGAGGTTGGCTACACTGACACCATCTTGGATGTTAAGTCACAGAGAGTCCGAGCGCTCCTGGGACTTGCCGGGGACGGAGCCGGGAAGACCGGTGAACGGATGAACACGGAGCCTTCAGTGAACGGGCCCAACTCGACACCAAAGGGCATGGGGACCAGGGGGTGAGTTTACTCCAGATAAGAAGGGAGATCATTTATGAGGATATTCAGACAGCAAAATGAGTTTCAAATGTTTATCTAGAGCTATATATCTATAGATCTAAACACCGGTGGTAAAACCAGAGCGGGACCCTCGCCTCCAGCTGCAGACAGATGTTTGGTCCTTGCTGCTAAACTGCTGCCCACACCAGCATCAAGCAAATTTTTATTTTTATTTCAGATAGTTTCTGTTTTATGATGTTTTCCCGGCTGCAGACATTCAATCTCGTTTCACTACTCAGTTTAAAGCAGATCTCTTTGTAATAAACATCATACTACATTTCTCCTTTTTCCCTTCAGTTTCTTTTTACCTGATTAAACAATAAAACAGACTTTGGAAAGTGAAAATCCCATCCATCTATATTCTCTCGCTTATTCCATCAGAGTCGTGGTGGGGCCGGTGGTCACCACTCTGGCAGAGCAAAAGAAAATTGTAGTCTTTAAAAACAATCATAACGGTTTTTAAGATAAAAAAAAAATGACAGAAAGCTTCTTTATTATTTTTAGCTTAGCTCTAAAATTAACTCTAAATATAAATATCAGGTTTTTGTTGGTGTAACGAGTTGCTAACTCCACTACTGTGCTGATTAACTTCAAATTGTCTGTGCAGAAAAGTGGAGCTCTCCGATACGAACGCTGTGCTGGAGGCCTTCAAATTCATCGAGAACGCAGCTGCAGAGTTCAGCGACGAAGACGAGGAGGAGGATAACGATGGGAAAGACCGGACTAATGTGGAGTCCAGGACTGTAAGGGAACCAGTCCACTTTTACCTGTTTGGTTTAAGATGTTCATGAAGAGTCTGAAAAAAGATGAATTGTTCTTCAGATTGTGCGGAAGAAGCATTCATCGTCGTCTTCATCGTCATCTCCGGCCAGTATGGACACCACCGAGGACCCGGACACAGAGGAAGCCCTGAAGGGCTTCGACTTCCTGTCAAATCCAGACGATATGGAGACAGAGTCCAGAGGGACCGGAGACGGCACAGACTGGGGTAACTAGGATTTAGACTCTGCTCACACAGCTAGAGCATCTAGTGTGAGATCAGGATCGATGACTAATGATGCAGTGCAGAAATCTACAACCGTTTCTCCCTCAGTTTGATGCTTCATGGAGCCTTTCGTCATTCATTTATCACGCTGTGGTCATAAATCATGACATTAGGACTGTCTCTGTTTAACCAACAGTCTGTGTCCCACTGTGTGTTTCCATAGCCGCCCCGCTGTGTGTCTTCCACTGGTTTGTTGTCAGATCAATCTGATTAGCTGCAAATAACTCAAAGCCTTAGAAAAACGGCTTGCAAAAATATCCAGACCCATTTATATGATAAACTAACACAAAGTAGTGGTTAACTATTGCTTTTTAGACATGTTTTTAGACATAATACCAGCAGGAATACGAACCTACGCCTACTGTCGGACCTACTGTGGAACAGTTTAGATCAAAGCTTATGCTACGTTCAGACCGCAAGCGCTGGAAAGCAGAAAAAAGGCTGCTGCTGCTTCAGTTTTGATGTTTGTTCACGTTAATGTCTGATAAGCATTAAGAACAGCTTTTACGCTCCTGAAGTGCGTCCAGTAAAGTGGGTCCAGATGCGCCTGATGCTTCTGCTGCTCCTCTGATCAATGGCAGAGAGCAGCTATGCTATATTTGCTGTTCTAAGTGGGCAAAAAGTCGCTTTAATATGTTTTTAAGTGAGAAAGTCCACCTGAAAACTTAATCTGTGCAGTCTGTTCATCAAGATTACGATCATGCCTTCAAATATTATTTCTCTATCGGAGCCACTCAGACCCCTGTACACCGGCGGTGTTCTGTCGCTGTAAATCCCCTGCAATGGCAGGCTCTGGCCCGGTCGCCTCTTTGCGGTTTTCCGCTAATATTCTCAGCAGCTGGAAGGCTTTTTTCATGTACGTAATCTAAACTGCAGGCGGTTTTTGACATTTTAAGTTAATTTAGGCATTAATAGTGATCTGCATCAGCAGTGCTGTGTCTGTCTCCCTGCCAGCTCCTAAATCAGCTTCTCTGATTGTTCGATTCGGCACTTTGAGCAGCAAAAGTTAAATTATTTTCCAATTCCAACTTCTGCTGCTTTTTCAGCGCATCCTGCGTGTCAGATGCTCAGAATCTCGCGGCTCAGAACGCACTGCGGGACCTTTGCTGCGCATTGATGTGCATCAACCATCGACTTTGCCTCTAAACCAGCCGCTTCTGCTGCCTCTAGCGCATGCAGTCTGAACATAGCATAAGTCCAGGGTTCCTCGGTTCTGGTCCTGGAGGTCCGCTGTCCCTATGCGTCTTTACTTCCCCACGTCAGGTCTTTATCAGGACTCATGCTGAGGGGGTTCTTCAGCCATTTGATTCATGTGCGGAGGCAAAGACGCGTCTAAAAGACGCAGGAAGCTGAACTTCAAGGACTGTAATCCAAGAACCCCGGCCTAGTCGAAGCTCAGACAAGATTAGTTATCTGTGGAAGAACTTCAACTTGCCATCGGTGGTTCTACCGGGTCGGGGAGCTAAGATTACCTTTAACTCTTAGATAAGTTACAGACTAAATTGTTTTGATCTAATTTATAAAATTCTGATTAGTTTCATGGTTGTTTAGGGTTGGGACATAAAAAAATTCTGAAAGTTGTTTTAGCGTCATCTCAAAAGTGGAAAAAATCTCCATAATGTATAAATTATTCAGAAGATGATGCTTTATTTTATTTTTTTATTTGTCTTTTCGAATATAAGTGTAAGTAAAAAGATATGGGAGAAGTCTGTGAGTCCAGTTTTTTAACAATATTGGCATAAGGGCTAGTTTTAAATGTTTACTTTCATCACTTGATTAAAAAAAAAAACCTTCACCAGCTCACTAAATCTTGAGAGCAGTGGAGAGTTTAGCATTTCCAGCTCTGCTCTTTTGGAGGTCAGCCTCTCTTCGACCCACGCCGCTCCTCAACAGCCTCTCGGTCTGGTTTTTGTTCCCCCTGTGTAGAAAAGGACGAGCAGGGTCCCGTTTCTGAGGCCTGGGACGTGGACCCGGGCCTGATAACCAAACTCAAGGAGCAGTACAAAAAGGAGCGCAAGGGGAAAAAGGGGGTGAAGAGTAAGTGCTGCTAGACATTGCTGCCTCCTTCAGTCTCTTTTCTCTGCAGAGCCTGACTTTCCTGAGCTCAATCTAAAACGCCTCTGATCAAAAAATAAAAAAACATCTCTATTTTTTTCCATCTCCTCCTCTAGCCGCTCCCTCCTTTGTTTCTCTCTATACTCCTTGTCCTCTACTTAGTGCTTGCAGATGCAAACTCTCCTCTCAAATGAAATATGTTGCTTGATGCATGTTTGTCCGTCGCATTTGTTTGTTTTTCCTTCCCCTGTATGTTCATGCCGTCATCTAGTAAATATCAGAGTCTAATGTGTCAGTTTGTGGCAATCAGGCGATCCATCTCCCATCTGGGCTTCCAGCCATCTTTGCACACATCCGTTTCTGTGTCTTTGTAGTCATAATAACATAATGATCACCATCAATGTCGTCACCCATCTGCCACGTTGATACTCTAGTAGCAAATAATATAGCTGCTGATGTAGATTAACAGCTAATATGAGCTATTTTTCAGCCATTCAGAGAAGTGACTCTAATATTGCTCTCAGATTAAGTGCGCACTTTAGCCTCATTTATCAACTTGGAGCTTTTATGTTTCGCATTCATGCAAGCTATCCCTCAGTCCTTGATTGATCATGAGATCAACAACATCCTTCGACTCTCTTCGTTTCTCCTCATGACTCAACCACCCCCCCCTTTTTTAATGCTTTGATTTCTCCTCTTCTGATCTAGCAGAAATCTTTTTTTTTTTTTTTTCTGTCATTCCTTTTGGTGCTTTATCACATGGGTGTTGATGTGGAGAGGCTTTTTAGAGCAAAATTAAGTTAGAATAACTAAACCAGCGACTGACGTCAGTCTTTTTTGAACACAAGCCTCCCTTTGACCAACCTGGGATGCATTCTTTCAGGCCTGTTAGAGCTTGTTGTTAGATTATGCAAACTTTTAAGTGAGTCATCAACCCTAATATCAAGCTAACAGGCAGGTGTTTAAAGCTAGGAAAACTCTCTGAAGGAGTATAAACTCCATATATATTTCTAGGCTTTTAATCAGATATTTAATTGTTTCACACAATAAAATCTAATGTAAATGTGTTTTCTTTACTCCACATGAGGTTGAAATGATTTAAGGCGCAAATATAGACATAAACTCCCTTTAATGTTTGGGTATGTCTGTTTTAAAGCTTGAATGTATGTTTTCCAATTTGTTAACAACAAAATTAAAGCCATGCTTTAATATTTTTCCGAACATTTCTCCAAATAATCTGAAGGGAAAACAATTGTACTGCCCGTTGTGTTATTTTAAAAATTAGAAACTAATGAAGTTTATTATTGTTAAAAGAACACCTGACTTTCACGGAGCCGTGCATTTAAATTGGGTCTTATTTTGAAAAGCTCTCCACACGGTTTACTGTTAAAGATGGATGTACCTCAACACCTTTTCTGTCTTTCCAGGACTCTGCTGCTGGTCTGCTATCATCTTCTCTTTTTACTGGTTTTTGGTTCTTCCACTTTTTTCAGCATCGCTTTCTTCCCTTCTCATATTTTGCTTCAGCACATACCCACTGCTTTCTGATTTAATTTTCTTTCTTTGTTTCTATTATTCTACCCACCCCCCCATCCAAACCTTATGGGTTGTATGAACTTCTAACCTCACCTGTTAACAGGGCCCAACCGGTCAAAGCTGCAAGACATGCTGGCTAACCTGAGAGACGGGGAGGACCTGTCTCACATGCAGCCTCCATCAACCCCGCAGTCCCGGCCCAATGCGGCCCGCTTCAATGAACACGAGGGAAACAGAACAGATGAAGGTGATTTAAAAAACAAAAAAAGAACAGATTTCCTTTCTTAGACAGTTATCCATGTTGTTACTAATGTTTTTTTCTTTTTTTTCTGCAGTTGA
This sequence comes from Cyprinodon variegatus, assembly GCF_000732505.1. Lineage (NCBI taxonomy): Eukaryota > Metazoa > Chordata > Actinopteri > Cyprinodontiformes > Cyprinodontidae > Cyprinodon > Cyprinodon variegatus. Next base: position 386,027 of record NW_015151083.1, on the reverse strand, counting down.
ATCGCTCACTTTCCCTCCCTCACCAGGGAAGACGTTCATCATGGGGACAGAAGAGGGCATGGAGAACGTTCTGGGTCTGGGGGAGCTGGCGGGACTGACCGTGGCCAACGAGGCCGACAGCATGGCCTATGATGTGAGTGGGAAAAGTTGACTTTTTGCACAAAACTAATAAAACTACCTTGGAAAAAAGTGGATTCTTTCTGGATGGCAAGAGGATGTTTATCAGGACTTAGATTTAAAAACACATTGAGAAAAGAGATGGAATGAATTTGGGTTCTAACCAAACATTTTTATCTTGCAAACATTTTGTGAAACTCCAGATTTATTTAACAGGCCTCTAGAATGAAATGGATCACATTAGAGGTGAAACAATTAATTGGATTAATCATGATTGATAGATTGGAATAATTGTCAACTAATTTAGTAATCAATTAACCATTAACTGGAGTTTAAACTCTAGAACAGGCATCCCCAACCTCGGTCCTCGAGGCCCGCTGTCCTGCAGGTTTTAGAGGTTTCCCTGCTTTAGCACAGCTGTTTATAATGATTGCATTTGACCAAAAGCCTGTTAATCAGCTTTCATTTAAAATCAGCTGTGCTAAAGCAAGGAAACCTCTAAAACCTGCAGGACAGGGGACCTTGAGGACCGAGGTTGGGGATGCCTGTTCTAGAACACACCTTTAGCTGAAAGAGCATCCCTCTTAAAGCAGTGGTTATACCAAAATTACAATATATATATATATAAACATTTTTCCCCCATTGTGGGACAATAAAGGGATTTTCTATTCTATTCTATTTTGCATTTAAGATAAAAAAAAATAAATAAAAAAATCTTTGGACAATATGTTCTACCCAGAACTCCTCAAGTGGAAAAGTTTTTTTTAAAGTCTGGTTTGATTTCAGTATTTTTTAAAGAGTCTTTGGCTGTACAATTATTAATGGAGTAATTGATAAATTAACAGATTTGCAAACAAATTATTAGTGGCAGCCCTACATTACATGGTGACATGCTTAAGGTTATGTTTATATTGTTTTTAGGTTTTGTATTTTATTCAATTGATTTCTTATGATCTTTGTTTCTTTTTTTCTGTTCTTTATTTGATGTTTTGTTCTCAGATTGGCAACAATAAGGACGCCATGAGAAAAACATGGAACCCTAAATTCACCCTGCGGAGTCATTTTGACGGGATTCGTGCTCTGACCTTTCACCCTGTGGAGCCTGTCCTGATCACTGCCTCCGAGGATCACACGCTCAAGATGTGGAACCTCCAAAAGACTGCTCCCGCCAAAAAGTAGGACTGGTTATTCCCTCTCATCAGAAGGCTGGTTTTAGCTTTTATCCCAAATTGAGCAAGCATATTCTGAAGAAAGAACGTTTTTTATGTCTTTGTCAGTGATTGTGCAGAATGACCCTAACCCTAACACAGCAGCTGCTAGAAATAGGAAAGACTAAGGGCCTGATCTCAAAAGAATCCAAATAGGAAGAGATAAAAATAGTTGCACACGCAATAAGTAGAGGTATTGCACTTATTGCAGCAGAATTATGCTGGTTGTCCAATAGAAAAAAAAACAACTTTGCACACGCTGCTTGTTCACTGACACACACAAATAGTTTTGCACCTACTTTGTAGATCAGCTTTGTATGTGCAAACATTTTGGTACATGCAAATATTTAAAATGTAATGCCTTTGTATGTAATTATTATTATTCTAGCCATGTCTAGGACTCCTATTTTTAAAACACATCACAGACCGATCATAAAATGTGGCATAAATAATTATTTAATTTTAATTTTTACCTGCAATTATCTATACCAGTGTTAATATCACTTTTTGTTCTAAGAAAACACTAATTAGTTTCATTTTCTTTTTTGTATAACCAGAAATATGGCAAAATATTGAGCTGAGAAATGGGAGGATTTATATAAAAAGGAATATGATGTAATATTGATGATATGAAGCGGAGATGCTCATTTTAGGAAAATATATATAGAATGCACAAAAGGGTTAGAAATATAGAGAAATAATGATATTGATAGATGTAATTAACTATTTGCCTTTATACATTTTAAAGCCTAAAAAAATTAACTATGAAGTAAATAATTTTATTTTATGCAGAATATCATTTCTGTTTGGAGTTATGCTTCCAATCTTTAGAACATCAATAATTATTGATAAGATTTGGAATAAGGCTTTAAAGTGAAGAAAAATTGCAGTGCTGTGAAATCTTTCTAGATTCACTGCATCTTTTCCTTGTGGAAACCAAATATATGGAAAACTAAAATGATTTCCATACAAAAGTATTCAGATTCATTATTTTATTACTTATGCTCCAATTGATGACACCAAAGTGTCTGGGTTTCCTTTATGTGTCAAAGAGCAACAGGCAGTCCTAACACCCAAGTATATTGACTAATAGTGATAAATAATCTATCCATGTGAGATTTTACTGACATTTGTTTTTAAATAATCATTTTCTCTACAGGAGTACATCTTTAGACGTGGAGCCCATCTACACTTTTAGAGCCCACAGGTAAAATGCAACACTTTTACTCAAGCAGTTTTATTTTTTCAATCCTTAAATAAATGATTAAAGGTAATTTTATTGTTTTCCATTAAACAGAGGCGCTGTCCTGAGTGTGGTGATGAGCAGCACAGGAGAGCAGTGTTTCAGCGGAGGGGTGGACGGCACCATCCAGTGCTGGAACACGCCCAACCCAAACATCGATCCCTACGACTCCTACGGTAACCTCAGCATGTGTTTTGATTCGAATCAGGAGGGTTGAAAGCTGTGAAGCAGAAAAAGTGAGTGTGGTCATGGTGTAATCTCTGTGACAGACCCATCAGTGCTGCGTGGGGAGCTGAGCGGACACACGGACTCTGTCTGGGGCTTGGTGTACAGCAGCGCACACCAGCGCCTCCTCTCCTGCTCTGCAGACGGGACGGTCAGACTGTGGGACGCCAACACCACCTCCCCTTCACTTGCAGTATTTAATGAAAACAAAAGTAACCAACTCATCTACATTTAGTAGTTTTACAGTTTTTACTGTTTTTATTTGAAATTAAATTTTTTTTTTTGTTTTTTGTTTTTATCTCCTAGAGTTGGGAGTTCCCTCCTCTGTGGACCTGGTGTGCAGTGAACCAGCTCATCTGGTCACATC
>NW_015151083.1:378856-381452 GCF_000732505.1 Cyprinodon variegatus | reverse complement strand
ATGCAGGTGAAGTGTCTTGCCAAAGGACACAGCAACATTGAAAGCCGGAGCTTAAACCAACAACTCTTCGGATTTAGGGCAACTCCTGCATCCTGTGCCCTTTAGCACATATGCATTAATTTAATAATAATAAAAACCCTCAATTAATATAATGTTCAACAAAATGGCAACGTTGACATCTTTACAAACTCAAACTTTCGACTTTCCTGAGATTCATGATCTAACACCATATTTGCTTAATCATGGCTTCATATCTGTGGTACAGGGAGGCGACCAGCTTCTGGCAGCCCAGGAAAATCCTGCTACGATCCACCATTCCTTTCCATCTCTGGGTTTCGCCTCACAAACCGCATAAAAAAAAAAAAAAATTTTTGTCAGCCCACAAGTTTTAAGTGTTCTTTTCCTCCCGAATACTAATGAAATACGTTGTGGTCCAAGACAGAATAACCTAATTTACAGCTTTGTGAACAACATCTTAAAACACTGCAGTATTGTAGCTTGTATTAAACTTTCCATTGTCTGTTTGTAACGTCTTTGTTGTCTGTTATCAAAGGATCTACATGTTTAATGTTTTGCTTTTTGAAATCCAGGCACTCCCTGTCACATTAACAAGGTCCTCAGTCACCCGACTCTTCCGATCACCATCACGGCGCAGGAGGACAGACACATCAAGTTCTTTGACAATAACAGCGGGAAGCTGATCCACTCCATGGTGGCCCACCTGGATGCCGTCACCAGCTTAGCTGTGGATCCAAACGGACTCTATCTCATGTCAGGCAGTAAGTATCAAACGTCTCTTTTGCCTTCTTATTCTGTGACCTGACTGGTCGACTTAAACCCACTCCAACACTAGCTGACAGTATTTAGAAAATCTGAATCATTCCCAACAATGATTTTAAATTATATTTATCTAGTGTAGAACCATCCTAATTGAATCTGCTAGTAAAATTCTGCTAAACTGTTATGTAGCCTTAAATTTTGTTATAGCAGATTTATTCAAACGAGAAAGTCTCTCCCTTTCCAGTGAAATTCGCCATTTTTGATCCCAAATCGATCACCTCCGTGAATCATGTGGGTCTTTCGGGGGGTGTTTGCTATCCTAGAAATCAACTTCTTTTTTTTTCATAATTTTGGTTCCAATGTCAAAACTTAATAGGCAAGGCAAATGTATTTGTATAGCACAATTCAGTACAAAGACTATCGGTCTCCGCCAGGTGACGTCAATTGTTTACCTCGGGCGCGGTGCATCGTGGGAAAACCACCATATTAGGTGTAAAGTCGAGATAAGCCACACGCGGCTGTTCTTTCGGCACAATTATTTACCAGAAATGACACGATCGTGTTGTGTGAGAGGCTGCCAGTCCCGGTGTCGTNTGACACCATAAATAATACATTTTACTGCTAAAAAAAAAAACATCACTGCACTCTAATGAATTACCGTAATTTTTGGACTATAATCCGCACCTGAATATAAGCCGCAGAAACTACATTGCATGATTTGTACATATACAAGCCACACTGGACTATTAGCCACAGTTTTTTTTTTATGTTTAATTACCATATGGTTCGTGCACAGAGAGGATTGTCGGGAAAGGGGCAACTGTTTGGGGAAGCTCCTATTTATAAAAATTTCAACACAGTTGAGTTGGGACAATTCTTCCTGCTGGTGTCTCCAACGTCTCACCATTGACCCGTTCATTCCAAGGTTATGTACAGCGGTTCTATTTTCTTCGTTTACTGCCAAATTGACTGCCTTTACCTTAAAAGCTGCATCATATGCATTTCAACGTTTGTTTACAACGTTTGTTTGGGTGTCACACAAACTATCTTGCGCTCGCATTGTCCGTCTTTCTCGGAGTCTGCTTCCAGAGGAGGTCCGCATTACTGTGCGCACGGCTACTTCTGTGTTGAAGCAAATGTGACGTCAACATGGTGGATGGTAAAATCCATAGCTTTGGGTACTGTATTACCCAAGTGGTCGTTTGCTGTAAATGTCCGCATTGTTATATAAGCCGCAAGGTCGAAAAATGGGGAAAAAGTCGTGGCTTATAGTCCGAAAATTACGGTAATCATTAATTACTTTTATTTAGAAGAGTGAGGTGCATGAGAACGCTGGGACCCTTTTTCCACCTGGATCCCTGCTCTTTTTCGCCCTCATGTCCCTCTGTTGTCACACAAACGTGCCCTCTCTTCCTCCCCACCTCCACCGTCTCTAGCCCCACAGCTAGTTCCTGATTGTCCTGCTTGCGTTGTGGCGTGGAATACCAGCGCAGACCATGTTTCAATATTGGGCACAAATATAAAAAAATCTGTGTCAAGCTCACTGCGACACACTGCTGCGGGAGGATAACCAGCCCTTTAGAGACAGCTTATATTGCCAATGGGAAGGGAGCCAAATGCCGATTGTTAGTGGGTCGACCAATGTTTGAAAACCCGCTTTAACCTGGCATTTTCAGTGGGGAAGAGGCTATAGCGTCTGATAGAGCCATTGCCAGTAAGCAATGCAGGTGAAGTGTCTTGCCAAAGGACACAGCAACATTGAAAGCCGGAGCTTAAACCAACAACTCTTCGGATTTAGGGCAACTCCTGCATCCTG
>NW_015151083.1:365733-377241 GCF_000732505.1 Cyprinodon variegatus | reverse complement strand
CTCTACTTTCTTAGTCTTAGTGAGGACACGGGCAGCAAGGTTAATGACCCAACATCACCTTTCTCACCTTTTTTTCATGTGTGATTATTTAAAAGGCAAAATAACCCAGCTTTAATATGAGCAATGCATTTTAAGGGTAAGCAGTGCACAAATTATTGAATAATGGCCATTACAACTAAATTATTGGCAGTCCTACGGATTTTTAAAAAGATCTACATTCTATTTGATGCTGATATGTTATTAAGAAATGCATGACTTCCTGTTGTGATAGGGTATAGATTGAATGAATTCTACTGCCATTCACAGAGAAAGAAAATTAAAAATTATTACTTTGCATTTATCAACAAATTCCAATCAGCCTAAAATCCACTTTAAACCTTTACATAAAAGGTCAAAGGGCAACTTGTAAAAATGAAGTAACTTTGCAGCTAAAGGAGAAGTGCAGACAGTTTCTCATAGCTATTTAAAATCAGAGGTAACAGAGGGAATTAAATGAGGTGGATGTTTGTCTTGAGTCAGGAAATGTAAACAGAAACTTAGCTACTAACCTAGAACTGTAATTAAACAGAATAAATCTGAAACTTTCCAACCAGGCTAGACGAGGACCCAAGGCTCTCTAGTTACCATCCTCACTAAAAAGGAGATGGTAGCTGATTTATTTTTTCTACTATTAAACTATTTTTACTAGCTATTGAAGATTTGACATTTTGAACATTTTAACAACATGATGGGAAGTTGTTTTTTTTTATATTTATTATTTATTTTTATTTTTTTATTTATTTTTATTCCTAACGCACCTTTTCCTCCTTGCTTGCACCTTCTTTAAGTACTATGCCAATATGTGACCAGTGAATTTCTCCGCTGTGAGATCAATAAAGCTTATCTAATCTAATCTAATCTAATATATTAATGTTGAAAAAAAAAAAAACCTGAATAGATAAAGTAAACCATTAGTTTTCTTTTTTTTTTTTCACATCTACTTACGTGTTTTTATAAACTTTTTATACCAAAATACGGCATTTCTTTTTAAAGGCAAAAGTCAAAGTCTGGCATTGTTTTGTCCACAGGTCACGACTGCTCCATCCGCCTGTGGAACCTGGAGAGTAAAACCTGCATCCAAGAATTCACGGCTCACAGAAAGAAGTTTGAGGAGTCGATCCACGACGTTGCGTTTCACCCGTCTAAATGCTACATCGCCAGCGCCGGGGCGGACGCTCTAGCCAAGGTGTTCGTATGACACGCAGAAACGCGTCCCCCCTCCCCCACAGCCACGCTCTGTGACCCAGCCTCCAGCGATCAGGGACCAATAGACACAAAGCAGGGGAAGGACCGTCAGGCAGGGGGTCCAGTCCCACCTCAAACTACCCGCTGGTCTCCTGTTGGATTCGCAGACCATGTAGCCAATAGCCTCAAATAGGTTGGAAGGAGGAGAAACTGCTCACTGGTCCCAACCATCTTCCCTCCTCACCATCCAGGCAGGCCTGGTTGTGACTGGCCACAGCGCCCCCTGCAGACAGACTCAAACTTCTCCTCCACAGAAAGGAGCGAGGCTCAGGACCGGTGGTGGCAGCGAGAAGCGGAGATGTGAGGTCCCATCACGCCCCCTCTTCCTTCTCCTCACGTGGCTCCATGCTCATCCCCGATCCTCCTCAGATAAACCAAGTTTTCCTCCAGGTCAAGTTTCGTGTTGCGTTTAAGAACCGCGGGGTGCCAAAGGCTCAACCGGAGCTGACGCAGAAGCCTCCCAGCTCCTCTCCTCAGCGTCCCACACTGACTCTGCTTGCTTGACCTGCCTTTATTTTCCTTTTTAAAAACCTATATTGACGAATGTGCCTTTGCTTTAAAAAGGTCTTTAAAATGTTCTTTTAACACGCTTGTTTATTTGGGAAGGGGGGTTGAAAAAAAAATGGGAAGGGAGGGGGATGCTGGTTGTCACAATGTTGTCGGTTTTAACATTGGATGTAAAATTACAAATGCTTATAATAAACAAAAATATATATTCAGTCTTAAATTTACAGTGCAGCGTGAGTTTGAGTTTTTGGTAAGTGTGGTTGGGATGTCATTTCTGTGTGTATTGAGACAAAGCTGGTAGGGCGATAACGACCATTTAACACGTTGCCTGTTTTTAGTTTCAAGCAACTGAACACTTCAGATTACAAGCATAATGTGTCCAAAGTGAACCATCTTGGTTATATAATTAAAACTAAACAGACTGGATTCTAGATGTCGACCTTTAGGATTATCTAACACATTTTGGCCAGTTTGCTCTTGTTTGAACTGAATGCTGTGTACTGTATATATATTTTTTTCTTCCCCCTCCTCTCAGCTGTGTGGACATGCTTGACCACAATGTGATGTATCATGTCCAGATATTTACAGTAGTCCAGTGTTTAGCAGGAAATTAGTGCAGTACTTTAGGACTATTTGAAACGATGATTTAACCAAGAGAAATGTCCTGCAGTTCCAGTTTACTGTAAATCTGTGAGATTTGAAAGAAAACAAAGATTTAAAAAAAAAAAAAAAAAAGGCAAACGGGATGTTGTACGAGGAGAGTACAGCTTTACATGAGCCATTTTCTCAGTCACTGGTTTGTATATGAGAGTATGTTCGAAATAAAACCTGCTGTAAAATGTTAATTGGGCTCAGATGTTGGTCATTTTTAATGCTTTTTTTCCTATAAAGGATAAAACCTGAGAACAAGTTATTGATTAAAAAATTGATTTCTTTGGTAGGTTCTGGTCAGACATTTACAGTCACCCACCAAAAGTTTTATTTAACACATGAATGATTTCTTTAAAGCATTCTTTTAAGTGAAAAGTGTTAATAAACGATACTAGGACTTTAAAGAGATGAGGTTTTAAATCATTGCTAATGTTGTCTATTAAACCAAACGTTCATCTTTTTGAATTTCAGTAAATTTCAATAGGCAAATTCAGTTAAAGGCCTTAAATATGTCCAGATTTTCCTTATTTGGGTCTAAAATGGTTAATTAGGAACTTTTTCAAATGAGTTTATTTCTATAGCGCCAACTCATAACACATGTTGTCAAAGTACTTTACAGTTCACCAGATCATCCAGTCAAATTGATTCAAAGTTTTCTATCTAAAGAAAACCAGTTGATTGCATCGACTCATTGACTCTACAGCAATCCCTCACACTAAGCACACTTGTACCGACAGTGGAGAGGAAAAACTACCTTTTAACAGGAAGAAACCCTCCTGCAGAACCAGGCTCAGTGTGAGCGGCCATCTGCTGAGGCCGACTGGTGTTCAAGGAGACAGAAGCAGAGACACAAAAAGCAGCTGTAAAAGGCGACCCCATCCAGGAAACACAGCCAGGGATAAGAGCTTCGAGCCAGCACCCATGTCAGAGGATGAAGAGAGCATATCCAGCCAGCTACAGTCAGAGAAACAGGACTACACTAATTTTGTGCTTGTTGGTCAAATACCAGATCTGAAAAGCAAATCAATTAACCATTAAACACTATTTTCACAACTAGCAAAAAGAATAAAGGTGGGCTCTACCAAGTTTACTTCACTCCGCACCTCTGGAGTTGTTAACATCTGCTAGCTGGAATTTGGCAGCAGGTGTAATGTCGAACTAGTGGGCAGAGGATTCACATGCATTCAAATATTATAAATAAGTTCCTCTGGTTTACTGCATCCATAGCATCTTCATCACACTGACAGAAAATCACAAGTTATGAAGAAGAAAAAAAGTTGTTCATCCTTAAAGGGATTAATGTCTCCTGAAATAGTTTTATTTAAGATAAGATAAGATAAGATAATCCTTTATTTGTCCCACAGTGGGGAAATTGCAGCGTTGACTGGATAGGTTGACTGGATAGGTTTTCTTTTTTTAAGAAAGTTACAAATTTTTGATGTTATGTAAACTTTAATAGATGTTTAAGTAAAATTTGGGAGACGGGTTGGTTTAAAAAAATAGATGTTATTGGAAAATCAATTTGTTAGACATTTGGAGCTTTTTCATCTAAAAATGGCAGCAGGTTATAAGTTTATACAAGTTAGTATTATGGTGCAATAAGTTTGAGAAAACAGTTTAAATGTTGAGCTCCTCTTTATGAATTAAAATAAGCTGGGCTTCTCAGAATATGACTCACAGTTACAGGTAAAAAATTTACAGAAATGTTTTCTTATGGAATAGAGAATCAGACTGCAGAGCTTCTAGATGTCTTGAAAATAATTTTCTCTGGCATATTGGTAGACAGGTTCATAAATCTGTTTTTTCTCTTTTTGAGTTTTTACGGCACTAGTGGCCCATTTGTTCGACAGTAGGCTGACAGGAAAAGGGGTAGAGACATGCAGGAAAGGACCACAGATCAGATTCGAACCCGGGTCGAGGAGCAAGGCCTCTGCACACGTGTTGTGCACGCTAACCACTGCACACAAGTGAAAGATTTTTTTTGTGGATATGCAAAATGCAATAAAATATATCTCCAAGTTTGCCAGAAAGTTTAAAAGAAAAAAATATGCTATGCTAAAATTAAATTCAACGTATCTTTTTGTCTTTTGTTTTTCTGCAAGAATCAGAAATAGCTGTGCCAACCAAACCAGAGCCAGCCAGACTCACAAGGCAGACTTAAAATTAAAATATAAGCGACCTACAAGAATTAAAGCACAAATAATAGAGTAAAAATCAGTTTATAAATTATTTTTGAATTCTAATGTTCAATACATAGATTTTGGCTGTCAACAATATGTTGGACAAATTTCTAAATCTGATTTTGCTGCTTGTGAAGCAGGATAATCACTGATGTAGCTGAAAGGAAAACCATCCATCCAGAAAAATATGGATGGACGGAATTAAAACTGTGTCCATATTAGGGATGCACAATACATTGCTGTTGGAATCGGATATCGGCTGTTATTCATAATTTTTTTATACAATGTTTTTAAACCCTTTAAAAATAATGCACTAAAAGGCATCTGTCTAACTCTATAAATATAAAAAGCAGTGTATTTTAGTGTATATATACTCCTCTGTCTCAACAATAGGAAAACATTAAATAGATACATGTTTGAGTTCATTTTTGGAGAATACAAAACCCTAATTAAAGCGTTCAGGTCAAGTGACTGTAGGTCCATCAGCACCACCCGAGTGTCCCCGCCGACTCCCATCACAGAGTTACACCCTTGACCCTGCCTGTCCTATAACCCTATAGGCTGCAAGGATAAGCAGGTGATGGATGGTGTGAAGATCACCTACTATTAACTCAAACTACTATAATTAAAACAGGATAGCTGACCATATAAACACTTATTAACTTTACTACTGAAGTTATGTGGGTAATTTGTTTAAAGCTAATTTCTAACTTGCAAAAAATTATATATATATACATATATGCTTATAAAAATAGAACTAAATACTAAACTGTGTGCATTTATATATATAGGACAAAATAATATTTTTGTTTTGCACAAACTGTTATTTATTCCACCCAGACTAAAAAAGTATTTGTGAGATGAGCCTGTGTAAATGTGACTGAAACTATATGATTTTCTTTATATTTGCAAAGAATGAGACAGGTGTACAATCAGGCTATTTACAATATGACACGTTATCTTCATTTTTTTTTATTAAAAATGGGTAAAAATGCGATCACACGATAAGCAAAGCCTTTTAATAAGCATATGTACAAACAGGAAAACAAAAGCTTTAATTTCATAAATACTCTTTAAACTTCGAAATGCTTGATATGTTAAGAGCCGCTCACTATCACAATACAAAAAGGGGTGAAATAAATTGCTTTTGTTCCTGAAAATGCATTAAAACAAGTTCACTTTTCACACGAGTCCTCATCCATGCTGGTCATTTGCTTTATAAGAATCAGATAACAGCACCATAGTCTCTGACTTGATCTCAGATCAGATGTCCTGCTCTGAAGATCAGAATGCACCGACTGTAAGAGAGGGTATCCTCTTTACAGGTAATTATATAAAAGCACCATTTTAACACGTGTTTGAAGTATAGGAGGAAGCCATTAGAGGAAGTGTTAGGCATGGATCAAACCTACATTTGTCTGCAACGTAAATCACATTCAAATCTCTCTCCTGTAACACAGAGGAGGGTTGCATTGTGGATCTTTCATTTTTGGTTATAAACTTATACAAGCTAAACTTTTAAATAAATCTATATTTTAGACCGAAATGTTCTTAAATTCAGAAATTGTGATTTAAAGGTTAATTACTGAAACCGTCAACCCAAACTTTCTATAAACGAGTTAATTTATCCGCATTTGTTTAACAGAATTAGATTAATGCTGTTTGTGTCACCAGCAAATGGTGCAACACTGCAAGATGCACAAGAGTCAAACTTTATGCTTTTAATGATATGGTCTTAATGAGCTTTTTCTGTGTTTATAACAAATTTTTGACACATTTAAAATAAAAAAATCCAAATTCAATAATGGATTCTGTGAAAAGTTAACAAAAACTCATCATCGGTGTGAATATGAGTGAGCTTTTGAGGGGAGGTGTTTGAACCATTTCTGTTAAGGTTTGATTGATTTGACAACAGAAAACTAAGGAATTTGAAAAACAAGAAATAGTTGCACAAGATAGATTTTTTTTTTTTATACAACTTGTTCCTCAGAGACAAAATTATAAAGATTTAATATATACATCCTCAATTAAAGAGATTTTTTAGAGTTGAATCTTTACTTCTTATATACTTTAGTCTCCATCAGTAAGATTCTGTCATAATTCTGATTAGATATTTGATAAATCTGCTAGTAGAGCTAATTTAAATCTGTTGCTCTGCTTAAATAGACACAGCTTTTGAGGATTGTCTGAAACTTTCAAAAAAGGTTGAGGTCTGAGCTTTGGCAAAGCCGGTCCGAAGCAACTCCATTCAAAAATTAGATTCAGATTTGAGATTAAAAGCTGTTGATGAATCTCTGGACTATTTTTTTGGATTAATCGATTAATAATTGGATTGCCAAAGATTCCTCAAAGACGAAAAAAAAATAAAAATTCCACTTGTGGTGTCCTGGATAGAAAATATTGACAATTTTATCTATTTTTGTTTTTTTTATCTTAAATGCAAAATGTTTATATATTTTTTGATAAAATTACGGCTCTAAGTGGATTGCTCTGTCAGCTAAAGGCATGTTTTAGAGTCTTATACTCCAGTTAATGATTAATCGATTACTAAATTAGTTGACGATTATTTCAATGATCGATTAATCACGATTAATCTGATTATTGTTTCTGCCCTTTTTTTGCTAAACTTTTTTAATATAATGAACATGATTGTAGTGCTTCAATAAAATAGGAAATGCAGTTAAAATCCCAAGTGAATATATTTTCTATGCATGGTAATTTTAATACTCCAGCTTTTATCCAGATCTTATCACTCCATGACAGCTTCTTCTCTGCGGTCCATTTTTCAGATTCAAGCAGATCTTAAAGAAGCAGAACGAGGCTTAGAAGTGATGCAGGTGTTGCTGCTCTCCTTCTGGATATCCATGTTAAATGTTTACCGATGCTAACCATTAGTATAACCTGGCAATCAGATGACAAATGGTATAATTTTAGGAGCTATTGCTGTTATTATTTCATTTAAGAATATCTATATCCATAATGATAAATTGCACAATTTGATGGTTTGATGGTTGCTACACAACGAATAGATTCAAGCGTGTTAATGGGGGTCTTTCAGCCAGTGGTACTAAGAAAGAAGGTGGTCCTGTGAGGTCTTTAATGGGTAGGCGTCTTAAACTTGGACTTCAGAACTGGTTTCAGGATGGATAAAGCTGGCTAACAAACTGGTTTTATCATCAGCACAACCTTGATAAAAATGTTTCCACAAAGGGAAACCAATTTTAAAATGATATTACAAATCCTGCTAAGGGTGATCAAATATTTAACAGAAAGGCTTTGCATCCCACCCGGCGACACCGTTGTTGGGCCTGCAGGGTGAGAATGTTTACGTTCCTTTGAAGAGGGCCTGGATCCAACATGCTCCTCCTGACACTTCCTCCTCCGTCACACCTACAACCTCAGTTTCTGGGCTGAGAGTTGAACTCCTGGCAGATGTTGTGGATGATTTTGGAGACGTATTTGTAGAGGTTGTCAAATTCGTCCACAAAGAAGGAGTGCTCCTTGTCGGGGTCTGTAGCGATGTACTCCAGCTCGTCCTGGGCGGCCCAGGCAATGCCGATGGAGTAGGCGATCACACCTGGAGAAGAGGGGAGCGGGTTACACATATCAGGCCATGATATGTATCTTTTAAGTCTAGTGTGAGATTAAAGCCATTTAGCTTCTACCTTTCAAAGGGAAGTTATCATCACATGTTTTTTAGTTAATTAGGTGAAGGTGCATTTTGCAGAACAAGACAAAGTATTCCATAATAAAGTACAAGGAAGGTATGGTACGGTTTAAAGCTGTGCTTCCCAAGTGTTTGTTGCTAGGGACCCGTTTGTTCACAGAAAAGTTTTCACGCCCTCTATTACCCCCTCCTCATGCACAACCTTATGAACAGCTCAACATAGAAAAATCAACCTCAAGAGATTCTATATTGCAATAAAATAAAGTAAATTATTTTAATGTAAAAAACTACCAATTTTAAATTATTTGAATTTTAAATGCTTATTTAATCTACATTGCTATCGAGATTTTGTTTTCTCTAAAATATCATTCAAAATGGGTCATTTATTCAATTCATTTCTACGGTGCCCCCCTTGTGATTACAATGGACCCTCATCTGGGGGGCGCCCCCCCACTTTGGGATCCAACAGTATAGAACTAAAAATATATTAGCCTGAATTTAGCTCCGTCCATCTTTCAATCTAATTCAAGCGCTTCTTTCTTCTGTTAGAGAACAACAGACCCATAGCATGATGCAGCCACCACCAAATTTTCCCCATGAGGGACGCTATATTCCTTAGTTGTTGCAAAAACCTATAAATGCCAGAGCTGTACATGTTCCTCCTTTAACCCCATCTGACCAAAACATCCTCCTACTCTTTTCTTAATAAATTCAACCCCATAGCATGATGCCAACATCACCATATTTTATACAATAATGGTGGTGTATTCAGGGTGATGTAAAACTCATCCATTTAGAAAGTGTAAACACATGCCACACTTAGGATTTAATTTGTAGTAAAATTTTCAAACAAGTTTTCTTTTTTTACATCAGTTTTATGATTATGCACTATTTTTGTTAGTCTGCTGCACTCTGTAGCATTACGTTAGGCTATAATGTATTTCATCCATTCTAAAGATTTAAGGAACCAATTTAATTTGCTCATTATGTCATAATATTCTTAATCAACGTGATAAAACTAATCTAGATCACGAAAGGAATGCATCTAAAAAACCTTTTTTCTCTAGATAATAACTTTATGAGAAACCAATTACACTAAAAATTATGATTTTAACTTCAGAAAATATAAAAACAAACCAAAAAAAATATATTCCTTATATTCCTAACCTTGTTTGTGGTGAGGTCTTACCTTGGCGATGGACCGCCAGTGCAGGTGCCCTGACGTCATCATAAGAGCGCCCGTCTGTGATAACGATCATGATCTTACGTTTGTTGGGTTTGGATTTGCTAAAGAGCTGGTCTGCTGCAAAGGTGATGGCGGCCCCGGTGCTGGTCCCGCCACTCCAGTAGTTAATGCGCTTGATGGCGTTCAGCAACTCTGCCTTGTTATTGTATTGTCCAAAGGCGAACTCCAGCCTCTGCTCATAGGTGTACTGCACAGCTCCCACTCGTGTGTCTGTGTCCGAGATCTCAAACTCCCGTGTGACGTTGGCCACAAACTGCAGCACAGTGCGGAAGTTGCCCGTCCCAACGCTGCTTGAACCGTCGATCACGAAGGCGATGTCGTTGGCGTTGAGGCAAGTCTTGCTGCACACCAGGCGGTCTGTGTCACACACCCGCTTCACCAGAGGCTGGACAGCTTTTCTCAGAGCAAACCAGCTGTTCACAGGAAGGGAGAAGAAGCCGTTTGTTCGGCACACAGCCTGTGGGACGAAGAACAAGTGTGTCAGACCATTTTAATGAAAGCACTGACAAACCTAAAGAACAAAACATCACCTTCTCAACAAAGTTGGCCTCAACTAGGTTTTGTTTCTCGTTCTCATCCGCGCCCTCGATGGTGACGAAGAAGATGTTAATGCCAGACTCTCGGGCAAGGCGAGAAGCCTCCTCGACCTTATCAGTGGGCCAGCCATCCACAAGCACCACAGCTACGTTAGGAGCGCCTCCTCGGTTTCCATTGGCGTCACTGAAGTACTGCTTGTTGATGTAGGAGAGGGCCTTTCCTGTTTAAGCAGCAGAAGGGACCAGGGAGACAATGAACTAACGCTGCAGTGCATGGCACAAGTAAACCAATAGCTTTCCTGTATTTAATGGGATTTTGTTACAGACAAAAATGTCCGAAGTGGAAGGAAAATAAAGTTTTGAAAACAACCAATGACCAATATGTCTGTCAGCTTTGCACATCCCAATGATTAATGTTCTTTGCTGTTTGCAAATATCTAAATAGGTAGCATCACTGACTATAAATCTTTAACCTCCTGCCACAGATTTCACACTGAAATATGAACCTTCACCCAAGTCTTTTGCAGCATCTTTTGTTCTGCAACTTTACTTTGCGTCTTTGCGCAAGAAAAACATCCCGACAGCATGATTCTGCCAACCTCACGTCTCTTCGTGCAGACAGTGTGCTCAGACTGATGGAAAGGTTGCGTTGTTGGTGCCAAAATTAAGACTATTGCATTTCCTGCGGTGCCTTCTTTCTCATTGTAGGAGGCTTCATTCAGATGCCAGCAACTGGTCTGATTAAAGATAGGCTGGCACTGAGTGGTGCAGGCTAAATAGCTTTAGCATTGGATAGCATGCCTCTGCTGGTCATCCACTACAACAGAAACATAAAACTAAAGTTGGCTTTCGATGGCAGTTTTCAAATCAAGACACATCTACAGGGAAATTTGTCAGGGGTTTGTCTTTAATAGGCTCTAGTTTAAAAATAGTACTTAGTCTTTATTAGAGCACCTCGAGCCATTTGCATTTAAGATGCTAAAATATTTTCTGATGCAACATCAAAAATATTAACATAAAAGCATTACAATAACTATAATAAATGATGTATAAAGTGTTTTATGTTCTAGGTTTCTCAATGACTAAAGACTTTGATCCAGTGATTAAAACGGAGCACAATAAGCATGAGGAAATAAATGGAGAGTTTAAATGCATTGCAATTTAAATTCAATTTGTTGGTTCCTTGTTTGCACTTTATATAAATTGATATATTGTAACTATAAACAGCATTATATTGTTTATCTTCTTAAAAGATTCACTGGCCGATTACTTAAGGATTCACCTTGAGTTGAAACAATATTTATCTTATCATTATTATTATTTAAATCAACATTCTCAAAGTGATTTTTTTTTTTTAAATCTATAGTTTCCGTTTAAGTATTGTCAAAAATATCTTACAATTAGATGTAATTAAATACTCATATTTTAAAATTTCCT
>NW_015151083.1:347319-365688 GCF_000732505.1 Cyprinodon variegatus | reverse complement strand
TTTTAAACTTAAGCACATTGGGCAGTCGTTGGGTTCTTATAGGGAGGCCTTCCACCAGGCTTAGCCGGTTTTCTCAGGTAAAGGATTTTGTGAGCAGAGCAGAGTTGGAGATATTTTATTAAAAGCATGGAAAATTGCTTTGTTAACTATCCTTGCTTTAATTTTAATAGCATTACTTGTAGCAGTAGATTTTATTTAGGAGTATCAGATTTTTTTAAGGGGCTCAGTACTGTATATTATATGCAATTATGCATTAATTTTTCAACATTTAATCCTAAACAAAATCTTTTAGAATTTTGGTTTGTATCCTGACAAAATGTAATAAAGTTCTGAAGAATAACTACATGTATAAGGCACCATATAACTACTTTGTTTATGTGACAGAGTTGTATACAAACAGGTGAAGAAATCCTCCATCTACCTAGCAAGTGTACTCTGTTCAAAAATATCTAACTGTTACAGAAGAATGTGCTAACCTACATTTAGTTTGTCAGTGTCTTGTTAGTCTCGGTGGCAGGAGAGGCTCCGCTTTAGATTACAGAGCTGTTTACATTTACCCACAGGGTTGTATGATTGTGGGCAAACCCCCAAAAAGCTGCCTTTCTATCAGCATGCAAAATTTAGCAGGTCCCAGAGAGAAACAAGCTCCAGCTGATGATTGCTGCAACACCAAATCAAAGCAACAAAACAGCAGTTTTTGAGAGCTGACCCCCAAAGGCTTGTAAAGATATAACCTTTTCTGGTCAGAGCAGAAGAAAAACACGCCTTGGTAGATGAGAACTGTAATTTAGCCCGCTGCAATCCCTGCAAATTTAGATTTAATTCTATCCTTCCATGTGAAAATGTGCCAGGGTAGTAAAAACCACGCGATAATTGAAACCCTTTCACTTGCGCTCTTGAGATTGTATTTGTCACAGCTGGTATCAACCAGTAGGGCAACTCACCCACATTGGACAAGCCACCCTTCTGCACGATCTTATCTACAGCTGCCTTCACATCCCTGGAGCTGGAGTAGGTCCTCAGACTGAACTCTGTCACAGGTTCATCACTTCAAACAAAATAACAAAAAGTCACTTTATTTATTTTTGTAGCCTAAAATGTGAAGAAAAAACCAGACAAAGAGCAGCAGGGTTACCCGTATTGGATGATGCCCATCATGGGTCCAGCCATGCCCACGTTGATGACCTGAGCCACCTCCGCCAGAAAATCTTTCTGAATCTTAAAACGGCGCTTCCCGATGCTCCAGCTGCCATCCATCAGGAACGCAAGATCGACCTTACAGTCTGGAAAAAAGTAACACACCATGCAGTTAAATTGTGGTGGATAGGCATTACTTTTTTTAATTTCTTTTTATATAAGACTTTAAAACAAACAAAAAAAAACTTTATAAAGAGTTTAAAGATAAAGAGAACTATTTAACTTTGTGCCTCTTGCATTTGTTTGATGGCAAGTCTTGAAATGTAGTTATCTTTTTTTTTTCTTACTGGCATAATTCAGATTCGCTAACCAATAAGGAAAGCTGTTCTGCTCCAAATCCAGTAAAACAATCCAAACCATAATGCGACCTCTCGTCTATCCACAAGACATTTTTCAGACAAACTTCCGTTTGACTTTAAAAAGACGAAGGACAGTATTATTCTTTATTAGGGCATTGGTTTGGACCTTGCAGAAGCTCCAAATAGATCACTGGTATTTCAAGTTTGTCAGCTGGCAGACTCGCAGTTGGAGATTTTCAAAGAGAGTTTTTGGACTACGAAACTCCCTAATTTTAAAGTTTGTTTCTGAACTTCCTTCCTTTTTCACAAAATCCTTTTGACTGCGGTTATGCAGAGAGGAAATGATCCACAGATTACTTCTGCAGTGAACTATCATCCACAGAAGCTCAGCTGATAATAAAGCTTTAGGATAAATCAAAAGGACACGATGATAACATTAAGTAATGAACATTATTGGCACAATTATTTATAGAAAACATACAAAAATAGGGCACATTTTAAACAACACATATTCTATTGAAATCAGATTGTTAAATACAGTTTGAAAAGACAAAAAAAAAATAGATTAAAACTACTGGTTTTGCTCAGTGCATAAAAACTATGTGCTTATCGTTTGCAAACAAACGTAGATGAGTAAATATAAGAAAACCTCATATTTAAAGTAATTTAACAAGTTCTTCAATTACATCTAGAACTGTGCTTAAATACAAAATAGTCCAGCATCATGAACAAGATCAAAACACATTGTGATAGAAACAATATTCCTACATGGCGTTAAATTTAATAGTGGAAAGCAGCGCAATAGGAAGCAGCATTATTCTGAACACAGCTCTACATCTGCAAAACTTGAACTGTTTTTGAAAAACAGATGATTTCCATGTATGTCTGCCTCACAGAAGAAGACGCTGTGGTAAGGTTTGCAAATAAAAACTGGCATGTTTTTAACCTTATACTTGCTAAAATTTCTCACCTAAGCTAAGAAGCTTAACTCTGGGCATGGATTAAAGAGGTGAAAAGGGTTTAGTGCAGGAAAACCTACTAAATATTCAATTAATCTCAGGTGTGTAAACTTAAAAGTCCAGTATGGCCTCCTATAACTGAAGCTGGATGCATGCTTGAATGCTTGTCATAGATCTGAAGGAAAAAAAATACTAATTTGCAAATTTAAAGATGCAATTAGATTCACTAAGAAGAACATACTTGGGTCTCCCTGTGATGCAGGGAGTTCAGGTGCTCTGGGTGGTGGCTCTTGCTCTCTCATGCTAAAACCTAAAAGACAAGAAAAAAAAACTGTGTTTACGGTTTGAAATACAACAGAATATTTAATCTCCTCCTTTTTATCTTGATTTTCTTCATGTGGGATAAAAGAATGGAAAACAACCAGTTTAACCTTTAATCATCCAGGAAAATGGAGTGCGTTTTTTGCCACGAAAATAAAACACTACTCAGCAACAACAAAGACAGCTCCAACGCCTACTTTTACAAAATTACAATGAAGGTTTGTAGGCGTCCTCCTTTGAGTGATCCCAAATGTTTCCAGTCACAAACATCATGCCTTTAGACACTGTGCCATCTGACTTTCGCTGCAACACCCCTTCAATTATGGACCCAGCCAAAACCCAGAGTCTTTTCCTTGGATAGCTTTGGTTTGGATCGCACTTACTGACAGGGCTGAGCGTTTACAGCCAATGTGTCCAAATGAGAAGCAGTGCAACCGAACATACCTGATTCATAGGGGGTCGCTCCTGGTCTCCAGGCATTTGGTGGCTCCACTGCACGGATGACATTTTATAAACTAAATGTTAGCACACTGCTGCCACGAGGTAGCAAGAAAGACTTCATAAAACATGCCGGAGTCATTGTGTTTTGGTCAGAAGCATTTAGCTACAGAGCTGTGAAAAGTTTCACCCTTACAAGTTTCTTTATTCTGCTTTTAAGGTCCAATTTAAAGATTTCAGATCATCGATCACTTTTAATATCATACAGTTAAATGTTAGTAAATAAAATATTTATTCATTTATCAAAGGCAAAAAACCGCCTACAAAAACAACCAACCTAACCCTCTGTTTAAAGGTTATGGCAATTCTTGTGAAATTAATAAATATTTAGGATTTTACAGATATATTAACAGGAATAAGAAACAACCACTGGCATCTTCAGGACTCCAGCAAACTACAACGAGAGCCACTATAGGCAGTTGGGGAAAAAAAAAACATAAGACGGCATTAATCATTTTTTTTGGATTCAAATCAAGTTTCCTAAGAAAAAGAGCCAGAATTGACATTGGCATATTTTAAGAAGATTAATGATTTGTTAAACTTCAAGGAGACCTTGAAGAGTCTTTTTTTAATTATGGAAAAACAAACGCCAGTTAGTTTACTGCGTGGAGACACAGGAAAAATGTAAACCAGTCTCTAGAATTAGATCCAACCTGGTAAATGGATGACTAAAATGCAAGTGATGGTTAATTACAGTTGGTTTAAAAAAGTGTCTTAAAATGCAACTTAAGAACCATCGCAGTGGTTCTGTTAAGTTGAGTGGAGGTTTTGGAGGACCCAAATGCAGAGACAGAAGCTGGAACAGTAACTTGCAGATTTAAGCTTTCAAAGGGGTGGCAACTGAGGCAAAGATCCAAAATTAACATAATACGGAAAACCAAAAACTAGAAGACATTAGGGAAAACACACACGATGATCTAGAAACGATGAGGAAACAGCACTGAGGAACTGCACAGGGAGAGTATAAATGGAAGACAGAACAAAGACTGGGCTAATGAGCTGAACAGGAGCAGGTGTGGATGGATGAATCTAGAAGGGAGCTAGGAGAAGCCTGACACAAGGGGGCAACAGAGGGTCAACAAAAAATACATAAGAAGTCAGAAAATATAACCAAAAAACAACTAGAATAACATAAAATGGAAATGAAACCAATGAAAACTCAAAGCCAGGACAGGTTCCTGTTAGCAGGTCTGCTAGTCGCTGTCTATACTTCAGCTGAAGGAAAAAAAGAAGCTTTCTGTGGCAATTTTTGACTTTATAAGAAGAAAATTACGTATTGGTTCGTTTATGGCCACCACTGCTTCCCACTACATGAACATTATAGTTATTCTGACTTTTACTCAGAATAGGGAGAAAAAAAAATCTGCATGGGACGAATATTTATGCCTTCCCGAGTCGCTTTTACACTCTTGCTTAAAATAATTCTGCACCATAAAAAAAAAAAAGTTGAAATGAAAGTGTATTCTGCATTAACTCAGGTCATCTTTTTCTTCTATTAGCATAAGTTTAATGATCTGAAATATTTAACTCTAACCAAAAAAAGTGAAACCTGTAAAGGGTTAATCACTTTTTCACACATCTTACAGTGAAAACCTTAAATGCTGCATGACCATCCTTCCTGCGAGTTCACTGTGGTTTCTCACCTTTAGCTTCCGGCAAATCCAGGGGCATTTTATGGCTGCCGTCTAAATCAGAGGACCGAGGCGCTAAAAATAAAGACATTATCAAATAAGAACAAACTAGGACCAAAGAAAACACAAACACCGTAGTGGGGAGCTAGCACCCCACTCTCTTTAAATGTTTATTTTGGCAGGATATGATTGTATTTTTATGAAAGCAGCTTGAAATGCTTTCCAGACCTCAAAAAGAAAATAAAAATGATATATGACATTTTGGGCTTCCTGCTGCCCTTTTGTCTTGTCAGCTCGCCATATAGCAAGTCAGTTATATTGTTGAATGTGAAGGCATGCCAGTAAAACAAATAAAATGTGGTTTCCTTTACTGAGCAGTTTAGGTATTTTGAGTTTTACTTTCATGTGCATTCAGACGGAAATTAACCCGACTGTAATATCTATGTATTGTGCAGCAACTAGGAAAGAAACAGAGAAACAGGCAACCTGGCTCTGTTTATACTTTGAATTAAAAATAAAGGCGAGATTAAAAATAATCCAAATACCAAAAGCTGGTTCTGAATAAAAGAAAACAAAAACCTTTTTTTTCCTTTTACAATGCTTACCAAAGTATTCATGCCACTTGAACCTTTCCACATTTTATTTACATCATAACCAGACTTTAGTGAAAATCACTGGGATTTTAAAACATGAGGTTCAGTTATTAGGGTTAAAAAATGAGATATGATTTTTCTGAAATATGTTTTCATTACAAAAACAAATAAATCATACTCATGTATTTTGATATTACAAAACAACACCACAAAAGCTGCATTTATGCTGATATTAAATGACAGACAAGTGGTCTATATATGTGTGAAGGCTGGATTACACTTGACTTTACTCAAGAGCATCTGAATACAAATGCACATTAAGTTAAAGGTTTGCAGAACCACCTGTCAATGTCTTCCGGCTACAGGTCTCATTGCTTTAACAGCTTAATGTGGAGAATTAACTCCTTGCTAACTTTTCTTAGCAGAATTGCTGTTAGTCAGACTGGGGAGTAGAAATTTCAATGCTGAACTCTGTATTGAAGTTTGTATTTTGACTGGGCCGTTTTAAGAGATGAAACTGCTTCAACTTTTAAGGTATAGTGGAGGATGTTTTTTTTCCGGGTGGATCATCAAATTAAGTGGTCCTCCTAATAGTCAATCATTCTGGTGATATGTTTATGTAAGGCCGTCCTTAGTGCTCGTAGTTACTTTCCAAAAGAAAGTACGCTTGTATGAGCGATGCAAACAGCAACTTTTACACTGAGCGTGCACGAGGGCTTGTGCATGCTCTTGCACGTGTTTAATAGGTGTTCCCTCTTGGGAGGGGTTACAGGGTTGTTCTTTTGCTTTTTTTTTTATTGTGGAGAGTGTGTGTTTTTTTACATTTTTGGAAATTCCCACAATAAACCTTTGACCATGTCACTGAAATTCTTGCTGCATGTTTAGGGTCGTGATCCTACTGGAAGGTGAACCTCCTCTACATTCTCGCCTTTTGCAGGTTATTTCTATCGCACAGTGCTGTAACCATTATAATTTATATGGTTTATCTGCAGAGATATTTTTCCACGACACATTGTCTTAAGTGTTTACTGTTCTTTAATACTCAAAAAACACATCTATGTATACTAAGAATTTACATACAGGTGAATCCTATTAAAGGAATAGTACACCCAAAACATGATTAGCCTTCATTTTCTACTCACCCCCATGCTGAACAACACTCTGGAGTACTTTTTTGATATCTCAAATGCATCTGGAGATCTGGGAGGCTTCTTGCTGTCTGCTGACATTCAAATAATGGAGGTCTATGGTGACCGAGACAGAAAGGTCCATAAAAGTCCACAAAAAACGTGTCAATATTCCTCCATACTGCTCGTCCAATGTATTCCAAGTGTCCTGAGTGGGTAGCATCCAGAATTTACTCGAAACGAAGTCATTTAGAATGTTTTTAGAGCATAAACAGTAGTGTATAGGATTTCCTGAAAGCGCGCACATGCGCGCTCACGACGCTACGGAAGCCGGCAGACCAAACCAGATGAAAGTGCGCATTCAGCGTCTGCTCTGCCAATAATGCAAGCGTAGAAGAAGAAATGTGCTGTTTACCTGTGCAAAGAAAGAAACAATGAAAGAAAAATGTCTGAGGACTTCAGTGTTGAGGAAGAGCATGAGTTCTTTGCCGAGCTGAATGCACTGGTTTGGTCCGCCGGCTTCCGTAGCGTCGTGAGCGCGCATGTGCGCGCTTTCAGGAAATCCTATACACTACTGTTTATGCTCTAAAAACATTCCAAATGACTTCGTTTCGAGTAAATTCTGGATGCTACCCACTCAGGACACTTGGAATACATTGGACGAGCAGTATGGAGGAATATTGACACGTTTTTTGTGGACTTTTATGGACCTTTCTGTCTCGGTCACCATAGACCTCCATTATTTGAATGTCAGCAGACAGCAAGAAGCCTCCCAGATCTCCAGATGCATTTGAGATATCAAAAAAGTACTCCAGAGTGTTGTTCAGCATGGGGGTGAGTAGAAAATGAAGGCTAATCATGTTTTGGGTGTACTATTCCTTTAACAAAATACCACTTTTGAGCAAAACCTAATGTATTTAATTTTTATTTAGAGGCTATAAGAATAAAGAGGGTGGATTTAAAGCTCTAATAAAATAAAGTTATTAGAGTACTTGTAAACTTAGAAAATAAGTTTTTGGTTATGATGTGTTGAGAGATGAAAAAGTCCAAGGGTATAAATACTTTTGCACTGTAGACATATCTTATCCCCACCCATTTACTGAAATCTAAAACCTGGAGATTTGTTAGTGCCCAACAAATAGAAATGCATGAACACTTACGGTATGGTCCAAAGCTATAAAGCCAGCGTTCATACTCTGAGATATCAGGCCTGAGATCCCGAGCTAGAGGAGGACGTTATGAAACCCGTTAGTGTGGAGGAAACTAGTGGGAAAAGCACTTGTTTCCATGGTTGCAATTGGTCTGAAATCATTCATGACCAATCCCATACCAGTGAAAACAATGGCTTTCTTTGCACAATTATCACCTCAGAGTACATCACTATCACATGCATCAGTATCCTGCCCCATTCTCCTTGTGCGCATTTCAAAGAACCCCTCATATGGCACGCAGCCGGCATGTAAACGCAGTGCTCGCATGTGCCTTCTCACACATGGAGCCAATTCAACACATACATGGTCAGCAGATACTGAACTGTACCAGTCACATGAGCCTGCTGCGTTTACAAATGCAACACAGCTGGATATGAGGCGTGGAAATGCGCTGTAGAAAAAATGTGCAAAACACACCAAAACTTGAGCATGCTGGTCAAAAGGAGGTGCATTTACTTACCTGGAATCTCAGGTGTGTCTGTCTCACTCCAGGCATATCCTGAGTCTGGAACAGCATAACTAACATCTGAGTGTACAGCAGAGAACATTGATGCATCAGCAACTGTTGGGGCTACATCCAGAAAGCTTGGTTAACTCTGGAAAGAATGCTGCATTGAAGTCTTTCCTTAACATTTATCTGAGTCTTTGCTACCTGCTGGTCGTCGTGCTCCTGGAAACCAATCGGGACGACCATAAGAAGAGGGCGGCCAGTCCCTTCGTGGGAAAGCTGTGCACGGGACAATTAGAAAGCAGTTTTAAAGCCAATCGTCAAGGAGTAGCATACTGTGATCTCCAGTGAAGTGTTAAATATGGAAGTTAGGTCGCCCTGAAAGCGGCTGCGCCTCGAAACTTCCCTACCGGTTCTTTACCTGGGAGCAAGTCATTTGCAACTCTTAACTCAAACTGGGTAAAACCATATAAAAAAGGACTATAAAACAGGAGTAAAAAAGTAACAGAGTTTATTCCAGATTAGGTCGTTACAGGACAGAGAAATTGCTTAGGGTTGGCACAGCTGTGGGCACAAAAAACGTCAGCGAGCGTCCAGCAAGGATTGAGCCCCAAACAAAGTCATCTCCTCCTTCTTATACCCCATGAGTCCATGTGTTGCATCAGGTGGATGCTTAACTGTCCATATCAGAAACTGACACGCCATCCATGCTCTGACCTTTATGCATCTTGCTTCTTTACCCCAGGATTACAGATAGCTCTCCTTTATCAGTCCGCCTCCAAGATGTGCCCATATCCTGTGTATTTTTAAGGACACAAAGGCTGTCCTCATTAGATGGCCTCCGTACACACAGTGACATCCACCATGTGAAGGAAAGCCTTCTACTCTGTCCAATCTGGCTAACAAAGTAACAAGTGATGTATAAAGAATAAACCTAACAGAAGTAACAAGATGTTCAGCGCACTGAACAAACAGCAGGCATTCAGACACTGAATACCTACTGGTTAAGAAAAGGTAAAGAATATTTAATATGAAATTTCTTCACTGTTTTTATTGAGTTTTGAAATTTCCGTTACTGTCATGTTCTTGGTGCTGATGACTGGCTTAATTACTAACTCTATTCACTTTTTTAACTGTCCGATTTCTCATCACTGTTCTGATCTGTTTGCCTGACCTGGCTTCGGACTCCTGTATGTTCTCCGGGGAGCAGCATCTAGGAAACTCTGGGCAGCCCCGCCGCATCTTGTTGCTAGCTGACCGGCTGGTATCTACCCCGTTCTCTGTTAAAGTTATTTCACTGTCTGTCTTGCCTGAATACTGGGTCCCTCTGTTCTGAGTCGTTACAGTTACACACATGTTCTAACATTTCAGTCAGATTGAACTGTTTTACATATTGCCTTTTTCAGGCATAATATTCCACATCCAGGCTTGATCATATAAATGTCAATATTGGTTAGACTGAAATAGGGATTAATGACATTTTTAAAAGTAGATCACAACTGCATGATCTCTCTGTATGGGTTCTCTGAGTTCTCCCTCCTATAGTCCAAAAACTCTGACTTTCTTAAGCTGCCTTTTTATGTTCTTGTCTTTATTGGTTCCAGTGTTTCATGACAGTGTCATGATTATCACCGTATGCCATGTTTGGAGACAGAGTTTGGAACCACAGCTAAAGTTACTTCATCTGGTTTATAAAAAAGCGACACAAGAAGATCTGGGTCACAGTAAACAATTCTTCTCCTACTTTGATGTGGAAATATTGAAGTACTTCATACTGTTTTTCCTCTATTAATAATAAAATAAAAGAACTCAGGCCAGGTAACGCTTTATTTATTTATTTATCTATTCATTATTTATTTAATTTATATAGTGTAACACTTCTTATACACTAACATTTTTTGAGTGTGCTTTCAAATTTTAATACAAGTTACTTTAATTAGTTTGAGTAATATAAGTCTCCAATTTCTTATTCAGAGCTATAGTAATAGATTATACTCAATGTTAGCTGGTTTATTTTTCTAATTTATTTCTGCTATATTAAAATATTAAGACTATAGAAGAAATGTAAGTATTTCTTAATTATATGTAATTATATGTTATCTTATATGTAAGTTATAAGATAAAATCTAATATGTAATCATCTTATATGTAAGTATCTGAAAAATGAACAGAATATCTGCATTCCTGATATTCTGACTAGTTATGAAAGAATTAATTGCATAAACCTTTAGATTCCTTTTTACCAAAAAAGGCATCAATGCAGCAAGCTATCAGATGGCAGATGCTGCTTATTTTTTAAACTTTTCCACACACAAATACAAGCTTTAATCGGCCAAAAAACTATTTAAAGATGATTAATATCATTGATCACCAAAGGTCAAAAAGAAAAACAGCCATCACTCCACACTCCAGTAAAATCCAGGTCAGGCAGCTTGCACAAACACAGCGTCTGCTTTGAGGTTCCCATACAGCGACGGCTTGTGTTCAGGGCCTTTGTTTACAAAGGCGGCCCGAGAGAGAGCAGCCAGCAGCTCAGTGAAGCGTGGACGTATTATTATAGAGCCGATGTCAAACCAGGGACAGTTTAGATAGCCGGCAGAGATAAAGCTAATCTGCCGCTGGTCAAAGAACTGGTACAGCACCCCAGACAATACGGTTGGTTTTTGTTTTCTATTAAAACTGCTGCTTTGAAGGATTTAGTTCAACTCCCTCAATCAAAACTATTTCACTGATCCCTGAGGTCAAAAGGTGAGGATCATCATCCTGGGTTGGAGCGTATTTTATATCTACGGAATCAGCATTATGTGTTAGCAAGTGTTGTAGTGTTAAGAACTGCAAAAAGACAGACAAAAAAACATCTACAGCACCTAAAAACACATTTACACCTCTTCATTTTTGCATTATAAATCAAGTTACACCCCATTGAAATTATATTAATGTTTATTTTTTTAAGTGTAGCTTATCTTTGCATTCATTCAGCCTGTGTTATTGTAATAACCTCTGCAAGTGTTTTGAGGAATGTGTCCACCATCGTTACACATCTTCAGTCAAAATGTTTAAAAAGCTTCAAAGGTTATTTTTATTTAAATTATACCACAATTTCTTAACTAAATATGGTTCTGGGTTTAACTTGGTCATTGCACCACAAGATTATGCCCTGATCTTTTGTAGCCTGGTGCATTTATTATCTATTATTATGTTTCACAGCATAGACAGAAGGTTGGGACCGATTTATTGGCCCTTTATTGGGGAGTGGCGGCCTAGTGGTTAGAGCATAGAGCTTGGAATCCTGAGGTTCTGAGTTTGAGCGCCACTCCCACCGACTGCCACTCTGGGTCTCTTAGCGAGACCCACACTGCTTCCTGGGTGCCCCAAAATGGCAGCCCACTGCTTCCCAAGGGGATGGGTTAAATGCAAAGGTAAATTTCTCCAATTTTAGATCAATAAAGTTCAATTAATATTATTACTTTTATTTGCAAAGTTTGCTTTGCACAAAAAATGTCCTTTGGTTTTATCTGATTTGACTGCCTTTATCCACATCACAGTTGGACTAAAACCCCCTTTTCAAGTGTTACTAGGTACTCTGTGTTTATCACAAAAAAAATCCCAATGAAGTAGTTTGATGCTTGTAGTTGTAACCTGACAAAATTTGGAAAAGGTCAGCGAGTATGAATTTCTTCCTAGTTGAAGCAGCAGTTATCAAAATATCCTCATGCACCTCTTTAGCTGTCACACTGACATGTTTCATAATAACTAGCAGTTGAATTTAGATCATAAGTTAAAGCAACAACATCTAGCATCTGTTTTAAATTGCTAGGTGCCAAAGTTAAAGAGAAAAAAACATTTTAGCTCATAAATCAGACACTGAAGAGTCAAAGTAAAAAAAAAAGCATCCATCTTGGAAACTCCAGAGGCACTTTGCTAACGTTCACCTCAAAATTCTTGACTTCCACCTAAAGACACAGCCTCCAGGGATCAATATCTTATTTTGTAAAATCGCATTGTTATCCTCTAATCTTAATAGCTGCTTCCTGCACAGGTCAAGAGCTCAGCAGCTGAAGGTTTAGCCAAAAGAATGACTCTGTTCACCCTGCCTTTCATAAATCAGACCCTACAATCAGATGTCATTTAAACAGATATATGCCTGTCTAATTTTAGGGGATTCATGGCTTTGCATTCCGCAGAAGGAAAAACAGAGGCGCATTCCTAAGAGGGCCACACCTTGGCTGGTTTGTGGAGCTTTTTCAGAGATTGGACCCATATGCTGCAATGGTTGCAGACTGTGTGCACAACTGGACCACTTGGCACTGCTTCTTTCATCTCTCTGAACCCTCACTGCCAAAGTACACAAGGCTAGCAACTACCGCCTATGTTTAATAACTTTTATGAGCAATAAGAACAGCTGAATTATGGCCATTAAATTATAAAGCAGTCCCTGTTATCAACTCCATTAGTTACACGTGAATCCCAAATTAAATCTCAGCAGGGAGTTATAGCTACAAATAAAAAGAAGATTTCTATCTAAGGCAAATTTTAACAGAGAATGCTCCAGATATGGTCATGTAGCCTTTGTCTGGGTTGCTTGTTTTCGGGCTGGCTGGCTGCTTGAAACTCTCTGAATTATGGCCATTAAATTATAAAGCAGTCCCTGTTATCAACTCCATTAGTTACACGTGAATCCCAAATTAAATCTCAGCAGGGAGTTATAGCTACAAATAAAAAGAAGATTTCTATCTAAGGCAAATTTTAACAGAGAATGCTCCAGATATGGTCATGTAGGCTTTGTCTGGGTTGCTTGTTTTTTCGGGCTGGCTGGCTGCTTGAAACTCTCTGTTTTGCTCCACTCTGTGAATCAGAGTGGGCAGATGCACCTGTCTCTCTTTTAATCACCCTCATTGCTCCCAGCTATTACTCTGCCAATCAATACCTGCCTCTCTCTAGCCTGATGTAATTGGAAAGGACACCTAAGCTACAAGGGAAGTGCATCAGCGGTTGACATAATCTGTACAATCTGAATAGTGCTGGCAGCTGGGAAGGAGCTACTACCAGAAGCAGTAGGCTTCATGTGGTTAGCATGGCAATGCAGTTAGCTTAGGGACTTCCTGATGTCCCTAACCACCACTAAGGCTGGAGGCTGTCTAGTCCAGACCTCCTTTCCTACCCTGGATAGTTTTCTCAATGTTGATCCCATGAGAGGTGAAGGAATCAGGAGCTAGAATTTGAAGGATCTGGATCAAGCCTCAGTCAGTCTCCGCCAGATCGCCTCCTTGAGGCCTGTTCCAGTGACTGTGAGAACTTCACCTGTATTCCTGTGCTTGCTTTGCTCTAATTGGATTCTCATCGGCCTGATTTTATCACCAACCTGCCTACATCCCCAGTTCGGTCTATCAACTCCACCCCATTCAATAAACCTTTTGATAGCAACACCATGTCTGAATATTAAATACTTCGTTATCTGAAGACTCTTGTTACAAATACAAATGTATAATATTAAATTACCCCATTGCTAATGGATGAAAGAAAATTTAAAAAAGCCTTTCTAATTTAATTAATAGACTAAGGATTAACAAATGAATGCTCATGGGATTAGTTTATTTTTTTCAAGAAGAATTATCTGATCTTAACTTTTAAAATTATGATTCCTCTGTTTATTTCTTAGACCAAAGTTTGAGAATATATCCTGTTAACCGTTCCCCGTCTACAAATACAGTTTTAATTGAAAAAAAAAATAAAAATTCTATCAAACCTTTTAATTTTTTTCCCCAATTAAAAAATTTAAATGTAATTGCTAACTGTCCTGTTCAAGTTTATTTCAATTATTATTTGAATCTAAAGCAGCTGCAGATTATAAAAATATTCCTCTGATCATTTTTGTCGTTAGACCTATTACAAAACTAAGAAATATTTTAATTTAAATCATAAAACTCAGCATGATAGCCAAACAGGGCTGAACAGCAAAGATATTTGCAGATGAAAAGTCATAATCCAAAGGTTGGTTCAGACAACAGACTGCTATAGATGTTATCACATTGTTATCACAGCACTGATGGAGGAGGTTTATCTAATCAAAATGAATCTAAGTGACTGATGGATTAATCTTTTTAGCAGTTCAACTAATTCAGTTTACTTTGTAGCAACAATGACATCTGAGCATCTGCTTTGATTTGGGTACATCATGGTGTTACAGTAATTAAAAATATAAACAGCTTTGTAAAACATTTCACCCTGAACTTTTCTATTCTGATTAACTCTCCTGCTTGCTCTGACCCGTCTGCTTTAGCGTGGTTAAGGACTCCTGAACTGATGCCTCAGAGACTCACCAGAGTTTGACTGGATCGTTGGTGTATTTCGTTCGGGCGGAGCTCTGTTAAAAGCTGTTTGCAGCCATGAGAAAAGTACAGATAGAAGAGAAGAAAGTGCGGAGGAAAGGAAGGAGAGATTCAGTTCAAAAGCAGCCCAGCTGTTTTGCTTTGATGGAAGTTGCAGGCATTATTATTTTTTCTCCACAGAATGCTATCAAAACAAAAGGATGTGCGTGGGCGTGCATACAAGCGCTAGCTCTATTTAACTTTGCTCTTTGGTTCTTGTAAAATGAAAATATGACAATGAAAGATGCTCCCGATGAAAGAAAACAGTAGTTATGTAGAGAGGAGTGTAAGCTGGGACGCTCAGTGGATGTATTAGTGCTGACCCTGGGGGTGAAATATCAGAGTTATGGGTGTGAACATTAGGGTCAGACATACAGCAGTCTGCTGACGTTTACCTGCATTCCTTCTGTCTAGCCCACCACACCTACCTGTTCAAGTTGTGTGTGTAAGCGTGCTAAGCAGGAGGCTGACCTGGTCTGGCTGGAGAGGATGGTTGCCTCCTAATGACTGAGCCCGCCTCTGGTCGATGCACACCTTGAACCGAGATTAGGAGGAATACATTTTCTGAGTCTGTACTGACATTAAACTGAAGCACAAATCCAACTGTAAACATTTCATGAACCTTGCTTCTGGAAGACAGTCCAGGTTGTTTTGGAAATCAGAGGATTGCACCAGTGTCTAAATATCAGCAGTTTCCCAAAGTGTCACCCCCTCTGGTAAAGATGTGTGAAAATCAAAATAAATATTTGAGTTGTTGAATTCTGATTATTTAACTGGTTATTCCCCATTTTTTTAATACTAAGATAAACATACATTTACAAGACCTGATAGGCATGCTCTCTGGTCAGTCTCATTTTTAAGAGAGACTAACATAAGGGAATCTGTCATGCCTTTTTCCACCAATTAAGAAGACAATAAGTCACAAATAACCAAACATACGTAAGTTATTAATAAATACATATAATAGGCCTCAGTAACATATATATCTTTTATTTCTACCTATTGAATAAATGTATTAATCTCCTTAATGCCTGAATATGCTTTAAAAATGTCTTTAGTGTAAAACAGTCTCTCTATTAAATGGAGACTATTATTCTTAATGCAGCATTTGAAACAAGTATATATTTACATATGATGGATATTATTTGAAGTATTTGAGCAGGACATTAATTAAGGAAACACTCTTGTTTCAGGTATGTACACTGCAAAAAATGTAAATCTAAATAAGTCATTTTTTTCTTAAAATAAGTTCATTTTATCCTGAATTGAGGAAATAAATAAGACACTTTGCCAATGGAACAAGACAATGTAATTTGAAATAAGAAAAATCAATTGCATTGTCTTATTTCAAGTGCATATTATTTAATTGACTAATTTTATGTGTAAAAATACTCAATCCATTGGCAAACTATCTTATTTACCTGCTCAAATTGAGGGTAAATACACTTGATTTAAGACATTTTTACTTAATTTCAGATAGTTTTTGCGGTGTAGATTATGTTGATAAAGCTTTTTTGCACTGCAAAAAAAAAAAATAGAAATAAGTAAAAATAAGGCATAAATAAGTATATTTACCTTTAATTTGGGTAGCTAATAAGATGATTTGTCAATGAGATTTTTTACTCTTTAAATAAGATAATTAGATAGTATGCACTTTAAATTAGAAGAAGTGTTTTTTCTTATTTTAAATGCAAGTTGTCCTATTCCATTGGCAAAGTGTTTCACCTACCTCTTCAATTCAAGAAAAAATACACTTATTTTAAGATAAATTACTTATTTAGATTTCAGTTTTTTGCACTGAAGGCTTTGAGATTCAGTTACAAGATATTTTTTTGTACCTATCCATTTTAATCATGTTAATTTAAATGCAACTTATTGTGCTGAAAATCAACCGGATGCCGTTTACACTCTGGGGACTAGAGGACTGTAAAGTCCTTCAAAAAATAAGCATAACTGATGCAGGGATTATGTGCACAGTGGTCCCACAATTAAAAAAACTGCTGGGTTGATTTGTCTTTGTTACCGTGTGATAACCCTTGTCCAAGATAAATAGCCGCTGAAGACTTTTACAAAAACATGACGCCGGATAAGCAAATATAGACAAAAACAGATGCAAAGATGGTCTATAAAGAGTTAGAAATTAGATTCTTAAGTCTACGGTTGTAGTAAAGATACAGAGGAGTAAATTTATTTGAAGTCATTTCATGCATCTTTACCAGGGGGTTGAAAATATATTCAAAAAAGTTGAGTGACCCAGAGAACTTTAGATTCCATCAAAAACATATTATCTTTGTTTGAACATATGCAGGTAAAGCAACTTTGTCGATGCAGAAATACATGCAAAGTACATAATATGTGCAGAAGTGGAAAAAAAAGGTAAAGTCTGAGTGCCAGTGTAAAAGAAAAAGAATCAGAGAAAACCAAAAGTTAGCAGGTTGTATCTGGAATTTCCCAAGTTTTCAGGTTGACTTACCTGAAATGCCACGATGTGGATATCTGTTTGGGTAGGAGCTACCTCTGAACGCTGCAGAGATGGTTTAGTCAGACTGGAATTGCTTTGTGTGTAACTTTAGCTGGATCTTTTTAAAACGTATTTACCTACCTTGGCTGGGACTTTTCCCTTGGATGCTCTGTGACTGTCCTATACCAATCATATAGTTCATGCAAAGAAATACTTTGATTAAAATTAACATTACAATCTTATAGCCATTTAGTTTTAGCATTTCAAAGTGACAGGTTCACTACTTCCTAAGCAGTGTATGGCTAAAAATGCAAAATGTCACTATCCTGGTGAAGATTCTCGGTCATCCAGGCCATAGTCATTCGAAAGAGTTAAAAAAAACATAAAACAATCCACTTGACTTTTTTTCCCCAAGTTTGAAGACATTTTACTTCCCATCCAGGAAGGTTTTTCAATTAAAAACATCAGAAATAGCGTTTAGTTTGAGGCTTTATAGACTGGACCAAAAAGCCTTGAACTCAAGGCTATTTCTGACATTTTGAATTGAAAAAGGTGCCTGGATGGGAAGTAAAACGTCTTCATATTTGGAAACAAATTCCAATGGATTGTTTTATACCTTTTTTGAAAAAAATGTCACTACATTGAAACAAAACGTGTGATAATTCCAGAGGGAGACCATTGTTATGCATTAAAAATCCCCCCACGCATATTTTTTGAGATTTTACATGATAAACCACTAAATAACATAAACTTGTAAAATGGAAGGAAACATTTATATACATATACTAAAGTTGTGGCCTGCATAGTATTTATTTTACCTCTGATTTTTCAGTGTGTGTCTAATTGGTCAACAGAGATTTAGCTCAGAGGTCTGAGATAAAATTGTTGACAATGTTAAAGCAGAAGTGGCACAACTGCAAACTAAATAGGACATGGCCATCCATCAAAACTGATAGACAGAGTAGAAAGTGTATTAGTCAGAGAAAGGGACAAGAGACCCATGATAAGCCTGGGGAGCTGCAGTGGTTCAAAGCTAAGATTGGGAAATATTTTGATACAATAACCATAACAGGGACAGGAGGAATGTTATTAAGAGTCAAAGGTGTTAACGGAATAGTACACCCAAAACATGATTAGCCTTCATTTACTACTCACCCCCATGCTGAACAACACTCTGAAGTACTTTTTTGATATCTCAAATGCATCTGGAGATCTGGGAGGCTTCTTGCTGTCTGCTGACATTCAAATAATGGAGG
>NW_015151083.1:336740-346604 GCF_000732505.1 Cyprinodon variegatus | reverse complement strand
GAAGCCTCCCAGATCTCCAGATGCATTTGAGATATCAAAAAAGTACTCCAGAGTGTTGTTCAGCATGGGGGTGAGTAGAAAATGAAGGGTAATCATATTTTGGGTGTACTATTCGTTTAAGTACAAGTCATGCATTGGAAAGATAACAGGGAAGAATGTGCTTTCATCAATACAAGTGCCAAATGCTATGAGGGTGTGGTTTAAAAAAAAAAAAGAAAGAAAATGCATACATTACTCTGGACACAGTCCCTACCATGAAACATGGTGGTGGCAGTAATATGCTATGGGAATGTCTCTCTTTAGCAGAGCATGGGAAGCTGGTTAGAGTTAATTAGAGGATAGATGGAGCTGATATAAAGAAATACAGCAAGCCGATCTGTTAGAGACTGAAGTGAGAAGTGAGACCATAGCAAAGGTTTAGCTTCCAAAAGAACATGTCCTCACAGGTACAGCAGTTGTGTTAGAACGGACCAGTTAAAGTCTACACTTAACTCCAATTGAGAATATATAGCAGGGCTGGAAACTGATGTTTAAAGACGCCCTCTCTCCAATCATTGGAAACTTGAGCAAATTTATGCACAAAAAATATTGGCCTTCTAATATGCAAAAGACCTGCAAATATAATCATAGGAAAAGTTTATTCTAGAAAGTGGAAAACATAGGCTTTCTTTTTGTTAAACCTTTCAGCATTTTCCAAATGATCATTTTGTTGGCTTATAACATTAAATCCCCAAAAATACATTTAAGTTGAATTAAAAATGCAAAATTTACGGGATGTTTGAAAGTTGTTTTGCAAAGGTCAGTGTACACTAGAACACCCCATTACCACTGCAGCACCTTATTCTAACCCTCCTTCTGTAAAACTGTCTCTGGTTTGCTTCACTTACTTGAACTTGTGGCGGCCACATGAGCAAGGTACGGATGACTGCTGCCTGGATGGAAGAAAAACAAATGGTGTGCCGGTGTGGAAAGAAGGAAGATAATGTTACAGAAATGAAAGAGAGGGAACGCTCGGGAGGCTATTTGGCACACTGCCCATCTCATTTGAAAGCATACCTTAAGATACGGTGGCACTGTCTACCCACCGTAGCTAAACTTCCATCCAAAATGATGCAGACTCTCAGTGATCACTGCCTGATTGTGTGTTCATTTAATCAGTGATGAAAGCTCTGCTGATCTGCAGTTAAGACAGCCTGTACTGTATTAACTTCATCACAGAGGATCTGTAGCTGCTCCATAATTGCAGTTGTAATTACCAGCTGCAATCATTCGTCTTCATCAGCCATTACAGAAAAGAATGATTGTTGTGGCAAGCTGCAGGTTCAGATTACAAGCTGCTAATGTTGCAAGTTAGATGTCAAGCAGAAGAGGCGGGTTGCTTGTTTACCGTTTATCATTTTAAACTGCTTGTTTTATTCACCTGCATCCCTAACTTTATGCACTGCAGCTCTGGCTTTGGTGGTGGTGGGTGGTGGTGGAGGTGTAGTGGTAGTGGTGGTGGTAGTGGGAGCAGTTGTTGTGGTTGTGGTGGTGGTTGGTTCCGGGGTGGTTGCGATGACTTCAGAGGCTGTCGTTGTTGGCGGCAGTGTTGTTGATTTGGCGTCTTTTTGACCTGGAAATGAAGAAAAGATGAAGGCGGTCACAAACAAGAAGAATGGATGAGGCAGGACGAGCGTCTACACTGTAACCTCTGTGTTGTTTTGCATTCTTGTCATTCTTAGACGAGTGCAGCATCCAAATCCTTATTCTGGCTGAGTGAAGTTCAGCATGCCAGAGACAAATGTACTGTAGGGTGTCACCTTTTGACTCAGAAATGCAATGAAGCACACATGTGAATCACACATCCTGAGCTATCTCTAAAGTTATGCTGCTATAGGTTTAGACTTCTGGAGCACATATGGACTCCTATTTCATCATTCTCCTTCATTCTATCTCTATTCTCCCACTCTGCAGAATCTGTTAGTTTAATCTCTAACGTTCTGCTCTCTCTGCTTTTTCTCAGAGTAGCTTTGCCTCGTCTGTTCCTGTTTGGCTGTGACTCCATCCTGGAGAGAAATATCAGCTGTGCTTCTTCCATCAACACCCTTCTTTATAGATGCTGGAGATCGGCCTGTTTTCCAGTGTAGTCCTGTTTCTCTGACCGTGACTGGCTGGATGTGCTCTCTTCATCCTCTGACATTGGAGCTGGCTCAGAGCTCGTCTGCCTGGCTGTGTATTTCCTGAACGGGGCCGCATTTTACAGCAGCTTTTTGTATCTCTGCTTCTGTCTCCTTGAACCCCAGTCGGCCTCAGTAGATGGCCGCTCACACTGAGCCTGGTTCTGTTGGAGGTTTCTTCCTGTTAAAAGAGAGTTTTTCCTCTCCACTGTCGCTAAAAGCATGCTAAGTTTGAGGGATTGCATTTGAGTCAATGAGTTGATGCAATCAGCTGGTTTTCCTTAGATAGAAATCTTTGAATCAATTTGGCTGTATGATCTGTTGAACTGTAGATGAGGTGTTGTGAATTGGCGCTATAGAAATAAACTGAATTGAATTGAAGCCTAAAGGTGTCATGAAATTCTAACCACCTTTTACTGCAAAGTGTGAATGCTTCAGAGGACATCTTCATCAGCTTTCTATAGAAGGCATTTCCCCCTTTTCTGCTTTGAAGTACCTCATCCTCAGACAGATAATAGAACTGGAC
The DNA here is from genome assembly GCF_000732505.1 of Cyprinodon variegatus. NCBI lineage: Eukaryota > Metazoa > Chordata > Actinopteri > Cyprinodontiformes > Cyprinodontidae > Cyprinodon > Cyprinodon variegatus. The sequence goes on along the minus strand of NW_015151083.1, from coordinate 343,922 downwards.
TATTCAAACATTAAGACATGCTTTGGTCTAAACCAATTATTTCTACGGCTGTTTGCTTAAGGTTTTTGAGCCTTTACTAAACAAGGTTTCTTCGAGGATTGTCAATCGATTTTCGTCTTATCTCAAAACATTTTCTCCTTTCCTTTCTGAACACAGGCACCACCGCAGAATGACACTGCCTACACCATGTTTCACTGCAGGCATGTTGTGTTCATAGTGATGTGCAGCATTGTCAACTACTATTTTTTAATAAGCCTCAGAGGTTTTCACAGAGCAGCAAACTAATTTAGTAGTTGAATTTGATGAAATGCATGGCAGGTTTTTGTTTACAAAAAAGTTTAAACATTTTGCAGTAATTGCTGTTGTTCTATAACGTACCATCCTAGTAAAATATATTGGAGTTTGTGTTTGTAACGTCAAAAAAAAATACTGAACGATTCCATTGATGGGAAAATGTGAAAGATTTTAGCTCTTCTTTCAGCTTCTTTTAAATAATTTGTGTCGTAAAATTCTATAGCTAAGGTCTTAATAACTGAATTAAAAAATAAGTAAACAAAACTGTGAAAAAATGATTCTTTTAATGGGGAAACTGTATCATTGCAGAATGAATTGTAAACCATAAAACCAGTGTTCATCAAGTGTAACACTTGGAAAGGAAGAGAAGAAAACTAAAGGAAATGAATTAAGAATCTATATTGTTTGTGTAAAAAAACAAAAAATAATCTACTCTGACCTGTCTTCACATATGTTGGTCTCGAAGTAACGTAGTCCAGAGTGGAAGGGTAAATGACTCCTTTCTTTGGTTTCCCGACTGAAACACAACAAACCCAGCGTTTATTTGGCAATTATTTTTTGTAATATCTGCTTTAAAAATATATAACCCTACAACAGTACCTGAGACAACAAAGGACTCCCTCCACTTTGGTAGTGACAGGGATCGCACCCCGTTAGAGTTGCTGCCTTTGTAGATGTTCTGCCCAGCCATTTTCCTCACAATTACTTTCCCCCCTGCGTTTGTGATGACCCCACTGTGCAGACAGCATGTTTGTTAAACATAACTCTCACCAGTCATTTGTGGTGATATTTAGTCTCTATACCTATGGATGGCTGCATTGCAGATGCTGGAGATGGAGGCATAGATGCCCGTCCCGTAGACCTGCTGCTTGGTTTCTTTACAGCGTGCCGGACACCTGGCAATAAACTCTGGAACAGTAACCTTCCCCGCTCTGACGTCACACTCTATATCTGGAACAACTGTGGAAAAAATGAACCACAAAAATGGCAAAGAAAGTACAGAGGGTTATAGAAGGCATAACAAATTTGTCAGCACATTACAATCTCCTCATTTTGGGGGAGCTTTGATTTAGTTATTTATTTATTTTGATTTTAGGGCCCCTAACACAGAATCCACCCAATATTCAACAGATCTTTGGCTGGATTTCAGGCACTGTCAACACCAAGGTAGAAAAACAATAAACTGCATCCACACAACTGCATGCAACACCGTTGAAAACACTGCAGTTAGTATGCCAGCCCCTTTGTTGGCGCTGTTACACTATCACAAAAACCCACTCAATCCAGTAGACAAAAACAACTTGTTCCAGGTGAACAGAAGAGCTTGACTTTCAGGTTACGGACCAAGGTGGTACTACAACAGCATTGTTTCAGAAATGAAACATTTCTTATGCACACAGAACCAGCTTTTTGACATTTTTTCCACTTTAAAAAATGATCCGTTTATGGTTAATCAAAACTCCACATTCATGTAGACACAATAAGAAAACACCTTTGAAGATCTAAGTTTGTCTCTATGTGGACAGGGCCTCTGTGTGATAGTTAAGCTTCAATGTGGCTGACAAGAAGGTCCTGCAGAAGATAGTGAAGGGAGCTACTGTAAGAGTGTCACTCAAAAGTCTCTTTTCTCTATCCAGGATATGTGTCACATTCATTTTGTGTTTCCTGGACGGGGCCGCCTTTTACAGCTGCTTTTTGTATCTCTGCTTCTGTTTCCTTGAACCGCAGTCGGCCTCAGCAGATTGCCGCTCACACTGAGCCTGGTTCTGATGGAGGTTTCTTCCTGTTAAAAGGGACTTTTTCCTCTCCACTGTCGCTACAAGCATGCTTATTGTGAGGGGTTGAATTTGAGTCAATGAGTCGATGCAGTCAACTGGTTTTCCTTAGATGGAAAAGTGGATCAATTTGACTGGATGATCTGGTGAACTCTACAGTGCCTTGAGATGACATATGTTGTCAATTGGCGCTATAGAAATAAACTGAATTGAATTGAATTCAGAGATCTGGTTTAATTTGAACTGTGACACTAAGAAAAATAGGTTAGAATGATCAGAGTCACTTTAGTAGCTCCTGAGAGTCTAAACCCTTTTAAGAACTGGTAACTGTTGGAACAGCAGCGTATCTGTAGACCAAGAAACTATTTTCTCAGCTCCGTGGTTTGTAGGATGTCAACAAAAAAAAAAAAAGAGCCCATCAAGCTCTGAAATCTGGGGCTGTCCACAAAGACAGGAAAAATGATTTTCAAAGAAAATAACATTTATATCTCTCAACAATAACAAGAGAAAGGTTTGAAGTTGACTAATCAAGAGCACTGGAGCAACTGTCAAGCATGGTGGTGGCAGCATCAAGGGTATTACTGCTGCACTGCTGGCGGCTCTAATGGATTTCACAAAAAGGATCAAATAATGACAAACTGCTAAATAAACAGCTGGATGGGTAAAACTCATTTGGGTTTTGCAACAATGATCTCAGAAACACATCAGAATCGGCTTTTGTTTCATAAAAGAACAGTTAAATGGTCTCATTAAGAGGTCAGAATAGCATGACATGCATGGCCCTTATGGGTGAGTTAGAATATGAATTGACCATTTACTGGCATTTTATTTTTAATCTTAAGAACCTTTTAAATAAATACCATCAACAAAAAATGTCAGATTTCTCTCAGCACTTCCTGTGCCCTGTTATATTCTTCACTTAGTGCTGTTGCTGCAACTTTCACCTTCCTGTGAACCCCAGTTTACTCAGAAAAGTAAGACATATAATAACAACGATAACATTGAAAATTACAGGCTTTTGGCTGCCGATGGAGACATTTACCTTGCTTTGGTTTCTTGCTCTTTGATCCATTTGGCTTGGCCCAGCATGCCCAAGACAAGAGGAACGCTGCAGGTGAAGAAGAGGCCGTTAGACATATTAGCAGGCACAGAAACCTAATCGTCAGCATTTTTCCTGCATCCACAAGGCCGCAAAAAACAGAAGATGCAGCTGTTTGATGGTGTGGATTTACTGCAGTCTGATTCTGATGGAGATATGAGACACTGTAGACAAGACTGAAACATTTTAAAACAAGGGAATCAGTGTAATGCATAGAGACGGATTGCTTCTCACCGCAGAAGATGACAGTAATGGATCTGATCATGATGAATGATGCTCTGGTTCAGCAGCTCAGCCAGATGTTCTTAAATTACTGTTCAACCTTACAGGGAAAGGAAAGGGAACACATGCTTACTTATATCTTGAGACTTCATCTTTTTTTCCTTCTTAATATCTTAAAGAAAGAATATATTTGTTGGTTATAGTTTCAGCATTTTGCGTCCGGCATAGAAAAATCAAAACTGCAAGGTATTAAACAGGGAATTTACAAATGTATCGGTATTTGCAGCACAGACAGCATTCAAATAAACAACAACAAAAACGGAGAGTTAGTTTGTTCATCGGGGAAATGAATTTAAAGACTTGGACCAAAAACACATGACAGTCAAGATTTGCAACACTGTGTTTTTTTGTCTGCTGTAAACCTAAGAAAAAAAAAAAACATTTTTTAAATTATGGAAAATTGTATTAATATATATATATATATATATATATATATATATATATATATATATATATATATATATATATACCTTAACCAAGATACGACCATCTCATTTCCTATCAGAGAAAAACTTCTTAGAATTATTTGGAATCAAAATCTAGATGAATGACTAATACTGAGCTTGAATTTACAGCAGCTATGAGTGGGCAATGAATCAATATATATATATATATATATATATATATATATATATATATATAGTAATAGATATCTGAGCAATAGAAGACACATCAATATAATGTTCAATAATTCGACTGAACTCAGATCCAGAGCCTCTCATAAACAAACTAAGCAAGGTTTGCAGTCAGGTTAATAATGTTGTTTTAGTCTGAAGGTCATGTTAAGATAAGGTTCTGGTTATAGTTTAAATTCTTAGCTTTTTTTCTAACCTTTTTTTCACATATATAAACAAAACATACCAATGATAGAAAATTAGATAAATGGCTTATAATATGATACATTTTTCAGCCATACTGCACAGCAAACACCTAACAGTAGCAACGGGATATTTAATAGGTCAGTGTGTTAAAGCCAAATTAATTTTATTTAATTAGAATTAGCACAATATTTATTTACTTTTTGATAATGGTTATTTCCATTTGATGTATTTATATATCAATATATTTGATAGATGCAGATAGCTTAAGTCAATGTGTATTTTAAATTTATTTATTTCAAAAGTTATTTCTAAAAAAAAGAACTGCTTAAATACTTATTAAAAAAATGTTATATGTTTTTTGTTTTGCATTATCAAATTTTCAGAATTATAAATACACAAAGTCAAAGAAAAAAAAAAGAAAAGAAAAACTTGTTTTATGGATACTGCTCTCATAGACCAACAAAAGATAAACGATTTTGCATTGTAAGAGGCTTTAATCTAAGTATTTTTAATAGAGCAGGTCAGAGTTGAAAAACATCCATAAATCTTTAATCAGTTCATTATATGTAATTTCTGCAGGAAACAAGACCACACAAATCTGTTGATTGTTGCCTGCAGTCTGAAACCACCCTGAAAACCTGGTTACTTTCGAACAGCCGAAAGGACTAGTTAAGCATTTTTCTTTCGTTTTAAATCATGTTTTTGCACTTCAATGATCAGTCATTTGAGGTAAAGACTATTATTAGTCAATCGTAATCTCCCCATCAAACCTGAGATAAAACAGCATAAAGAAATCCACCCACCATCAACCATGCAGTCAGCTTTATTAGAGAGGACTCACAGACATAATCTAATGAGAAAGGAATGGAGAACTGCCCTCAGATGGTTTCTGTGTTTAAGGTGACAACCACATCAAGCTGGATCCTGATTGGAAGCACTGCCTGTTTACAGTCAGGAGAAAATCTCCCTTAGCATCTGTCATTTAGATTTAGAGGTCAACACGTGTAAGAACATCCAGCATGCTTCTAGCATGTGTTACATGTTAGGAGTGGCTAAAGCATTGCTTCATGCACTGTAATGTGTCATAATGCCATTGCTGCACGCAAATCATAAACAATGACTAAAGCAGTGAGAAAGAGCTTCATTAGAGAGCCTGGCCTCTTGTGTGGTCCCGTTAGCAATTTAATTTGGACTTTACTTTTCCTGCCAACATTAGAAAAAGAAAAAATATTCTCTGAAGTTATATATTCAGTGTTGTCCAGATGCTCTTCCCTGATTAATGATGATCCTGACCTTATTTATTTCCAAGGTTGATTCAAAAGCTGCTGTGGAGGAAAGTTATTTCACCTATTATGTATCCATGATCTAATTCTTCAGCCATTATTTATATCTCGTGATCTATGATAATGGTTCAAATGTAGAGCAATCAATAAAACAAGAACTTGTATTTTAGGCTCATATGTTTCTTCGTTACAGTAGATTTGGCCACAATCTATATCTCCATCCAATCATTGTCTATACTTGTTTATCTTCTCAGGAAACCCCTTTCTCAAGTCATCTCAGGGTTACTCATGATTTTTTCCACATCCTGCTCCATCCTACCAACACCAATTAATCAGATACCAAAATCATGATGTAGCTACTGATGACTGAGCTGGAAGGGGCAGTCCACCTTTACAGTTTGACAACAATGGTGAAAGAATTACCTTTATTTCTGCTGATTCATGCTTGGCTACAAAATGCTGGAGTGCATGCAGAGGGTCATGGTTTGAAGACACCAACAGGATGACATCACTCAGAAAATAAACCCTGCAGTTTTCATATCAGACATTGGCCTTTTGATGAAGACGCCTTTACACCTCTTAACTCTACCTACAACATGGACTGGGAATGGTTGTAAGCTGTGAATGTGCAGCATTTGTCTTGGTGACACAAGGACTGGATGGAGCTTTATTCACCTGGTACCCAATATCCCTGCAACAAGTCCTTAAAATGCCTTGAAATGTTTTTCCAAGGACTCTCCAGAACTCAAACACATTAAGACTAAACAACCAAGCCCCCATGACCCGGTCAGAAAATAAACTTTATAACAAAATGACCTGGTTTAATCCCAAAAAAAATGAAAAATAAATGACTTTAGGCCACCGACCAACAGTCTGGTTCTTTTTCTCCATTTCCCAGGTAAGAGTCTTATGGCGTTTAATGTTAAAGCTAAAAATCTTTATGTCATGCTTGTAATTTTTTTCCTACACCACTTCGACTCAATCTTCCATTGATATATTTTGATATAGCATTCTGACCAGCAGGGTTGTTTGATGATAGTGTCTGGTATCCTACTCTCCATATGGAAGGAGTCAGTATCTGTCTGCTGAACAATTTGTAAATAATCTGTACTTATATGACGCTTGTTTCAAGTCAGAGGACTTGACCAAAGCACATTACACTACATTCAGTCATTCACTCACCCACTAATGGTGGCAAACTACATTGTAGCCACAGCTGCCCTGGGGCATGTTAAGCCATAAAATCACCTTCAAAAAATTTTAACTTTCTGAATGCTTATTTTATTTTTTATTATCCATTAGTAGTGGGGAACAATTAGTTGGATTTGTAACATAATTGCAATATAACAAAATCTAATTTCCAAGTCGGAAAAGCACTCAGTTTTGGTCATGTTACATTTAACAGGACTGACTTTCTCCCTCCAGCCCTTTAGGGGGCGGTAATATGCTTACAGTGGGTTTATTGCCACACAAAACTGAGGAGAGTGCTGCAGTTTGTGAGCAGATCCATGTATGAAAATAGTAACACTTTTCCACAAAGAGTGACAGTAAAGTCCTGCCATGATGGACTCCAGACAAGCAATATCTCATGGTCCTGAAAACTATGAAAACGTGGAGAAAAACATCTA
>NW_015151083.1:331989-333239 GCF_000732505.1 Cyprinodon variegatus | reverse complement strand
TATGTGTTGATCACTATTGATTAGAGAAATAAACTGTTGTTTGTTTTTTCTTTAACTTCATTTGAAACTAACATGCATGTTTTAAATGGTTCAGATCATTTTAATAAATAAATGCAAACGACATTTTTTTTTTTTTATTAGAAATGACTTTATTATTTATATATTTAGTCTTTCCTCTATCTTTCTCGCTTCTCTCTGGTATTATTTTTTTTTTATCCAGTTCACTTTTCTATGTTTCGCATCTGTAATATGAACATGATTTGATCATTATAATAACAATAATAAACAAAATCCGATTATTGGGAAACTGCGAAGCGAAAGGAATCTAATTCAGCATGCTGATAAATCACTGGAACCCCTTAGTGAATCATCAGGGAGAATGCTGCATTAAAAAGCTCCCCGGAGAGCAGCGCAGGAGCCTCAAACCTACCTGAGGAGGAGGTAATATAATCCCGTCCGCTTTTCAAACGTAATCCCATGCGGAATCTTCTCCTGGTATTCCTCCTGTAGATGCACCGGGCAGCAGCGATACCTCTACCTGCAGTTTGAAGTCAAGCTTTGCTGATTAAAAGTGGAGAGCAGGATGGGTCCACAGTCTCCCCCCTGTTTGCCCGGCCCACTTCAGGCTGCAGCTTTGCACCCAGACACAGATCAGCAAACTGGGAAACACAGAGGCAGGATATTCAGCGCATTCATGCCCAGGGACCACTTTCATATAACATCATGTTGTTTGAATGGGAAGTTATCTGGTAACCAAATTAGTCGGGATTGATTGCTAACTGGTACTTTAACCTCTTAATATTCACCTCATTTTGGTAAATTCTCACCTATTTTGCACACCCAAATGGAAAAGCAAATAACCCAGAAACTGTAAACGAAAATTTACTGAAGAGGATTAGGGCCACTGAAAAAAAAAAAAAATAAAGTTAACTGATTTTTAAAATTTATTTCAGTATTATATGAGAGAAAAGTCAGAATTCTAATTTTAATCTCACAAGTCTGACTTTAATCTCGGAATTCTGACTTTTTTCTCAGAATTCTAACTTTAATCTCAGAATTCTAACTTTAATCTCAGAATTCTAACTTTAATCTCAGAATTCTGACTTTAATCTTGGAATTCTGAATGTAATCTCAGAATTTTGACTTTTTTCTCAGAATTCTGGCTTTTTTCTCAGAATTCTTACTTTAATCTCAGAATTCTGACTTTAATCTCAGAATTCTGACTTTAATCTCAGAATTCTGACTTTAAT
>NW_015151083.1:329828-331515 GCF_000732505.1 Cyprinodon variegatus | reverse complement strand
ACTTTAATCTCAGAATTCTGACTTTAATCTCAGAATTCTGACTTTTTTCTCAGAATTCTAACTTTAATCTCAGAATTCTAACTTTAATCTCAGAATTCGGACTTTTTTTCCCTCGGAATTTTGACTTTAATCTCAGAATTCTGGCAGCTAACAAACATGTTAGCATCAAGGCATAGCCATGTCTGTTTTAGAGACTAAACTCTCGCTCTCTTGTTTTAATCACCTTCTGTTCTTCCATTAATGGAATAGCATCACCAGGGACCCCTTGGGCACGTAAAAAGTTGCCTAATTCCGTCATTTTGTTCCTGGCCCTCTCAAACAACTGACATCTTAGTCAGTGAAGCTGAGTGCTCCCACATCTCTTGCTTCATGGTGCCCATCTACATTAAGATCCAAAAGTCTGAGATTAAATTCAGAATTCTGAGAAAAGTCAGAATTCAATGAAAAAAGTCAGAATTCTGAGATTGAAGTCAGATTATGACTTTTTTTCCTCATATACTGAAATAAAATTTAAAAAATCAGTTAACTTTTTAAATTTTTTTTAACGGCCCTAATGCTCTTCTATAAAAATTACACATGTGATATATATTTGAAATCTAACACCTTCTGGTTTCTAAATATATACATTAAAATTGGTTGAGTGAAAACACAGCCAAAATTGCATCAGTTCAAACATGACTTCTTATTCTCATGACTTTTTATTAGCGAAAATAATACTTGTCTTTTAAACAGCAGTAATAAAGATATGCTTGCTTGTTTTGGCTGCTTTTTTATGTTTACATTTTGACATTCTGGTATATCTGTGTTAATTGTGCTTTGGTGCTCGCTATGTCCATAAAATGAACTTGGTGGTTGAATTGTGGAGAATATAAGCTTTCCAAAGATGTCTAACATGTCTATATATTAAACATTTTACCAGTGTAATTTTCATGCATTCTGAGTTATTATTTATAAACGCTTTAAAACTGTGGGTTTTGAGAGGTTAACTCATATCTGAAATGTGTGACAGTCATACTACTTGCTCTGATAACCCTAAATAAAATCAAATGCAATATAACCACCGGATTAGTTTTTAGATCAGACCTGTGTGTAATTTAATCCCATTACAAATCCAGATGTTCTTTTGCAGCTTCAGGCATTCATTGGAGAGCATCAGAGAACAAACAGCTTCAACCCAGACCAAGGAGCACAGCAGACATGTTTAGTAAGTTGCATGGAGATGTTTAACACTGATTTAGGTTAATGACTAAAATCCAAATTATCTCACAGATTTCAGTCCATTATCTGTAAATGAAAAAGAGAAAAACATCCTCAATCCTGATAAAACTGACCAGCTGTGCAAGGAAAGCAAGTAGAGGTAACTCTGGTGAGGATGCATTTGGGCCACAGATCCAGTTGGGAAATTTCACAACAAAACCAGTAGTTATAACCTCTTAATATACTCCTCTTACTGAGGACATATGGTAGATAAAGAAAACCATGCATAAATAGATATTTTTTAGTCTATATACAAAATATGTGGTGGAAAACTAAAAAATATCATTCCTTGAAGGGAATAGTTTTCTTAAGGGTCAAAACTACCAATAAGGGTTGATTGTAAGATGGATGTTGTGAGGTTCAATGGAGTCCTGAAAGAAAACCCGTTTGATTAAATTAAAGTAACTGGATGTAAATCAAGTTGAGAATA
>NW_015151083.1:306368-328327 GCF_000732505.1 Cyprinodon variegatus | reverse complement strand
TGTGCACAAATAAGGAATAGTTGTATTAATCATACATGTATACAGAGTTTTATGGCGCCTGAAGGAACTCGGGGCCCTTGGCAACTGTCTAGTATGGTAAATGGTGTGGCAAATATTTAATCCCCCCCTGCTCCAAGTACACATCTTGCATCCTCTTTGACTTCAATATTAGTCGGCATTTATCAAATTTTCAAGAATTTCAAAGATTTTGAGCTGCTTTGAAAAACAATATTCAAATAAAACCCACAAGGGTTAGAACTGTCTCATGAAGATGTTTCAGATAAGGGATTAGGTTGCCACCACTGCAGAGCTTCCCCAGGAATGGCAGCATGTGGTTGCAAGTGCCAGGAAAGGTATAAAAGCTACTTTAAGCCAAACCTAACCCTTCGCCCGTTTTAAAAGCTTTTGGTCATCTTTATATAGAAAAAAATTTGAGCTGTACCCTTAATACTTTGTATGCAGACACTCGAGTTTCCTTAAACCATTCATAGGGTTGCTTCTCAGCAAAGAGAGTAGAAAATATTATAAACAGAAATTCAAAAGGCAGAAGGAAATGTTATATTAAATATATCCCAGAAGCAACTTTGCCGAATCATTCAGGAATTATTTGTTGAAAAAAAGGTGTTTTCCATGATTGAAAGAGAGCTAGTTAGTGGTTTAGAGATAAAAGCCTTGAGATTTTGGATTCAAAATTGATGTCTGCAGCTTATTGCAGATCATTTCCACCAAACAGGATAGTCCAGAGTTGTTTTGCAGCCATTGTAGTAAACTCTACTGGCTCTCCTAACCCAATATCAGATTTAAATTACTCCCAAATGCTGAGGTAAAGTTGGTCTGTGCAGAATGTTGGCACATGAGGTGTTGTGGATGCTTGCCTGAAACTCGGACATATAAGTCTGAAGTACTGCTTTAAAAGAGCTCATTGTGTTTACTGTTACAGTCTCTGCAGAAGTCACTGGGGGGCTTTATTCAAGATTATATCCCTCTGCTCCAAGTAGTTCAAGGAAGTGGACTATGGTTCAGCACTGCTCATTTCCTTTACACCACTGCCATCCTCTTGACAGGTTGTCAACAGAGCAAATTTGTAGCTCACTGCTCCCTGGACTGGATTTCCTGCGAAAACAGAATCACACCCCTCCTGATTTTAGCTGTCCTTCATGACGAGGAGACAAATGGAGAAAGGAAATAGTTTAGCTCTTTGAATGTTGTGTATTCTAAAGCATTTTTTGTGAGTTTTGACTGTGAGCACCCTCCAGGCTGCACAGTTTAATACCATCAGATACTCCATTCAAGTCAAGGACAGTTCAGTGGTTCCAGATGTTGCCATAGATCTCATGTCTCACCACTTTACTGCTTCCACATTTCACCCGGTGGGTTGCTCCAGAAAGGTTTAGACATGTTGGTCATGCCTTTCTTTGGCTGCTTATTGTGTTACTTATAGAAAGTCTCAGTTTTAATTATTTGCCAGGGGATGCTTCTCTAGTTGTTTGCAAAGTTACATTAGGAAGTACCAGAAGCGCTTATTCAATAATATTTCTTAAGTGGAGTATAAATATGCCTTGGGTTACTTACAGTAATTCTATTCGGGGAAGATGAGTCACCTCAAGTGTTTTCCAGTTTCTAGTTTGAACCCAGCTGGGATTTGCTAAATACTGTACTCAGACACAGCATCAGGCTAACTGCTATTACAAAGCACTATGATAACGAAAAATGCAGCTTACAGTCATCAGGTTTCACAGATGGAGCCATATTGGACTTTGAGACAAGAGTTGAAGGGAAACCTCCACTTTTCTAATCAAAATTTTGACTTCAGAAGACTTGTAACTTTTGCACTTGCAAATGGGAAAGTTCATTGAGTTAGTAGCCTACTAATGCATCATCAAAAATATGAAACCTATTAGGCAGGTAAGAATCTTTTTGTTTTTACTTTTATGATGTAATTTAATACATTTAAAAATCTACTTCTAATTTTAGGGCTTCAGAATGCATGGGATATTGGTACTACCAAAAACCTCCACTTCAGGTGAGACTCGAAGAAAACAAATGTATCCGTTGTGATGCAAACTTTACTGAGCTTGGCTGGTTATCCTCCCGCAGCAGTGTGTCGCAGTGAGCTTGTCGTAGATATTTTGGATTTATGCCCAATATTGTTAGCCTCGTGAGACCATCCTGATCTCGCGAGCTTTTAAGATTTCGCTCACTAATCAGTCTGGAGACTCTCCGTTGAAGAAAATTTGGAGACGTTCACCAAACGAACGTCCAATCAGCGTTGGCTTTGAGGCGGGTTGAGGTGTGACGCAGTTCAGTCTAAAGAACATGGTGGCTTCAGCTGATGAAACTAGCGTTAGCGTGGCTATCGAGCAAGTTTTATCAGAGTATTTCTTCACTGAAAGAAGAGCAAAACACTGCTCTGGAGGCTTTTCTCAGAGGAAAAGATGTTTTTGCTCTTCTCCCGACTGGTTTCGCCAAGAGTTTGATCTATCAATTGGCTCCTCTTCGTCGTCGCTCTGTTACGTCATATGCTTCGTTGATCTGATTGGTTTATTTGGCCCGTCTATCACCAACATAGGCCAATCAGCTAACCAGTATTTTCGCCCCTTCCCAAAATTACTTCTAAGGAAGGTTTCCAGATGGATATGCGGAGCAAATCCATCTGGTGGAGTCAGGTTACAATATTGTAGCATGGTCTGTGCTATGTTATCCCACACCACAATGCAAGAGGGACAATCATGAACTAGCTGTGGGTCTAGATACAGCAGAGGCGGTGAGGAAGTGGGGGCAAGTTTGTGCGACAACGGAGGGACATGAGGGCGAAAAAGAGTGGGGATCCAGGTGGAAAAAGGGTCCCAGCATTCTCGCGCACCTCGCAAATACAAATACAACAAGCCGGTAAGGTACCAAACAGGAAATACGCATAGTGTAGAGCAGATGTAGATTTGATTAATCAGAGGCCTCCTGTCTGCAGCGCTGTCTGTGGTCACCTACAATTTGGAGTGGTGCACCAGAGTGTCTGCGATAGGTTCAAAAGCACATTTGCATTCACTGCACACATGCAGACAACCTGGTGTCTGAGTATAAACCACCCTTAAAAGTGGTCATAAAGGGTGAATCATGAAATCCCTGCATTAAGAGTTCCCAAAGTAACAGAACAAATACCCCTTTTGTGTGGCATTGGCAATACAAATGTTGTCATTAATCTTTCAGTACATTTCACATTGAATCGACCTTGTCATGATTTTTCTTTTTTGGACTCTTTATTTTTCCACATTCATGTTTGTCTTGTTTTTTTTCTAGTCATGCTTAAGTTTCTTATGTAGTATTATTGTTCCCGCCCGGTTCACGTAATTAGTTTCATAAAACCAAACTGCTTTACATGGAATTTCAAAACTTGTGTTTGAGATTTGACTCAGATTTCTTACGTAGAGGTTTGCCTCAATGCTTGGATTGAAACACCAGACTTACTACTGAATCACAATTATTTTCTTCAACCTCTGGGTGTTATAACCTGATAGATGGACACTAGTGAGCTAAATGCTGCATATTGATAAGATTTATTTTTGTTATCGGCTTTTCAAAAATGTCTTTAAACAATTCATAATAACCCCAAAAATTATTTATAAGCACACAACAGATTACAATGATGGGTACATCTGTTAATGAATATGGGTAAGATGAAGAAATACAAAAACACAGTCATTCTTCTCATTTTACAGTTGGTTAAAAACAGTCTCAGAGTTTGTCACACCAGTACTCAGATGTTTCAATGTGTGAGGGGACATCGATGTGGAAGATCTCAGGAGGTGTCTCAGACGGACTGTTGACCCCTGAGTCGCTGTCAGGGATGGAAGGGTTCAGCTCTTCCGCAGAGTATTTCGGCTCAGGTATCTGGGAGGAAAGAAACGCAGCCTGGGGCAGATTCTCAGCCTTGGGTTTGATGTTTTTGAAGCGTTGCAGATGCACGACTTCCCTGCTCTCTGGAGTGCACGGAAACAGCAGTGAGACCTCTTTGCGGAATCTGGAGCTCATGCCGAAGTATATGAGGGGGTTGTAAAAGCTGGCAGACTTGGAGAAGAGGCGGGTGACGATGCTGGTTGTGCTTGGCACATGGAAACCCCAGGCAGACCACATTGAGACTACTGCGTATGGTGACCAGGCCATGATGAAAGCAGTGCAGATTACAATAGAAATCTATTGTGACACACAAAGAAAAGATAATAGTTTTACTTCAAATTCTGCACACCAAGACTTAATCATTCTACACTGGACCTACCCTTGTGACATCTCTTTCCATCTTCCTTTGTCGTGCAGAGAGAAACCCATCTGCAGACATTGTATTTGTGCTTTTTACGGTTTTTATAATAGATATATAGGAGAAGAGCATGACCATCACAGGAATGAAAAAGCAAAAGATGAGGATGGAGATGATGTACGACTTGTAGATGGTGGAATAATTGGCTTTGGACCAGTCCACTTCACAAGTGCCATAACCCCGATCTGTGAAACAGAAGATGGGCACAGTTAGGGTGTGTTATGATACAGTAGATCAACTTCTACTCTGTTTTGGTTTTGGTGTTGTTTTTGAGTTGCATAAATAACACCCGGGTACAAGTGATTTTCCCCTTTCAACATTTTAGTTGTTTCATACCAGTCATGCATCAGTTCCTTCCTATTTTGGGAGTGTTTGATAATTAAAAGTATATTTATATTTCCCCATTAATGGTGGCGACTAGTTGCAAATATTTGGTGCTATTTTATGTGTGATCTCAGATCTTAGTTTTTTCATATTTTGTAGAAACCATCTGATCCACAAACAAATGGAGAAGAAAAGGTTTACAGAGATAGGAAATTATACATAAGATTCAAAAATCCTTTGTGTCATTTATCCATAAAAAACCTTACCAACCAAACATTACATTTGATTAATTTAACTGTCCGCATAAGAGGAAATATTTTTGGTTTACCTTCTTAATTCAAAACATTACATTAGAACACAAAATACAATATAATGATACGGATGCAACCAATAAGTGATTAAAAACAACTACCATAATGTGCTAAATACCATGGTTTTAGGCTCTTGTTCAAAATACTGATTGAATTTGATATAAAATGGACCCTTATAAACCTTCTCTGTTGGTATTCTGTAACAATGTCCAGAGGGCTTGGGTTATGGATTAGAGATGGTCCACAATGCTAAAGGATGGATCTTTACATTTTTTTTTTTTGTTGTTGTTTTTTTTACCAAAGCCAGTCACCCTCTCTGCATTTTTTTCAGTTCTGTGTAGAGTATTTTTATCTTTCCCCTCTGCAAGGTACCCAAACCACACAATGATATCAAAACAAAAACGTCTTTAAACAAACCTGTGTAGCTGCCCCATCCCAGCAGAGGAGCAATGGACCAGAACAACGCGCCGGTCCAAATGAAGAGTACCGACACTGCAATGGTGTTGATGCTGATGCAATGTGCTGAAAAGTATAAACAACAACATCAGATGACAACCTCAAAACAAAGCTATGCAGACTTAAGCCTTCTTCGGGGATTGATTTCAGTTTAAAAAGGTTAAAGGTTGGGATTTTGGCAAACACAGAACAGAAACAGTGAGAGGCTTTGAAGGAAGGAAAATTCTTGCTCCTTGTTATGAATTTCAGCGCTCTCATTGACATTTGTTGAACAATGAAGCCCTTTCTTGTATTGACAGCCTTTACGGAACTTTTGCATCTGAAAAGAACATCTGTCGGAATGATTGTACACACAAAAAAGCTTCAGAGGAAACTACAAAAGGTCAGCTGCTTCTTGGCAACTCTAAAATATAATTCAACATTAAGTTATAGAGCATTTAAAAAAAAAATCATATAACTTTTTGATATTCGCATATCAACAAAAACAAACGTCTGTGTATTTTGTCTATTTTTTGTGTATTTGATTTTGTCTGACAGACACAAAACAAAATATCATTTTAAATTTTATGAATAGATATAAAACAGGGTATTTTGATTATTCATGCTATTATTCTCGTCTGAGACCATACGTTATGAAACCTTTTTGATGCAAGTAGAGCTGGAGGTCTTTTCATGCATGTCTCCTGCAGGTAAACACATGAAATGGAATGAGTCTTTAATTTTTGCAAATTTCTTTTCTAGAATTGTTTTCTTGAACCATTGCCCTGAGTTTGGGTCGATTCTGTTACATTTTAATTTTTCTTTCTCTTTATAATAACATGTTTGATGTTTTTTTTTTTTTACCCCAAGCAGTTTAATTTTATTTTGGTTTCGTTTTAACATAGCACCATCTTCCAAGTATTCATATAAAAACTAAGAATTTTCATTGCTTTCATTTGCTATTTTTCCAAAAAGGCCAAATTTCAGGTACAGAAACTTTCCTTGTCATGAGCTATGGATTTCTGCAACTCCTTCCAAGTTACAATTGGCCTCTTTGGTGCTTTTCAGATATAGTGTTCCCTTCATTTTAGATTAAATCCCATATTTTAAGCCTTCATTAAAAGTGTCCACAAATGAATCTTGATTATTTTGCTGTGATTCAAATCTTGGTCTTCTTGATCTTGTGCCCTATTATTGGACTCTAATTATTACTTTGTGTTAGCATACCACATGAAATAGGAATGGCACTAGAAAAAGATTTATCTGTGAAACAGCCATGAGAATGTTAATCTTTCATTTGGAAGATTCCAAAAAAGAAAATGTAAAAAAAAAAACATTCCATTGGACATTGTTTCCAAGTTTGAAGAAATTTTACTTTCCAGCCAGGAAGCTTTTTCAATGGAAAAATAGGGGGAAGATGTACAATAAACTGGAAAAACAGAGAATTTAGATCTAATGAGATTGTGAAAATAATGTAAGATGCATAAAATTATGAAAGGTCTAATAAATCAGGGGCATTGATCTTGAAGGTTACAACTGGCTTTAAATATGGTAAAAATATTGCCTTTGGTACTGCAGAATATTTATATGTTAAAGAATATTACTTGTTTTGTGGTACAAATGTTCCAATCCTTAAGGAGGTCACTTGCTATCACAATGACCCTGCCTCTCACCTCATGGGTCCACCCATTTCATGCCCCTGAGCTGCTTCAGCATGGTGTCAGGCTACTTCTGATGATTATTCACTTAGGCTGAACAAAGGGTCACAGCCAAAAAAATGCACTTAGACGTTAGCTGGAAAAATAGAAGCAAATTAAGTGCTTAAAGAGCCAATTCACCTAAACTTTGAGCAGAAATTATCACTGTCTTATACGCTCACTGATCAGCGAACGTGGGTGTTTTTCTAACTGATCAGGAAAGGTAGATGTTTCCTAGAGGAAGCTGATAATCATTGGTCTTAGAATAGTAATGGCCACTCATTTCAGGATAGGTAAATGCTGCTGCTAAGGAGGCACAATACTTTTAATTGGGGAGTGGTGGTCTAGTGGTTAGAGCATTGAGCTAAGGTCCCAGAGTTCATGAGTTAAAGTCCCACACACTCCCACAGACTGCCACTCTTGGTCCCGGAGCAAGACCCTTAACCCCACACTGCTCCCCAGGTGCCACACAATGACAGCCCACTGCTCCCCAAGGGGATGGGCTAAATGCAGAGAGTTAATTTCGTTGCTCTCTATCAGTTTGATGACAATAATAAGTTGGGGGGAAAAAATTACTTAGACTTGCATGGATCAGTTAGAATACTCACTTTGGGTATTGTTTTGTTAAGGAATAGGATTGTAAGATAGTAAAAAGCTAAAAAAGTTGACTTTGCATGATAACTATCCTTTAAACGTGTGTTTAACGCAAATTGGAACTGAACTGCTCATAAATTTCTATCTAGAAATTAAAAAAAAGAAAATGTAGAGCCACTAAAATGACCATGGCTACATAATCTGTCATTTGATGCAAAATAAATAAGACTTTACAGCCGACTTAGCTAAAATAGGAACAATAATAACATGCCCCCTCATTCAGTCATTGTACTTTAAATTTTTATGTTTTAAAAACCGAAAGGTGTGTAAGCCTCTATAGTAGGGGTCACCAACGCGGTGCCCGTGGGCACCAAGGTGCCCTCAAGGACCACATGGGGTGCCCTCAAAGTCTTCTAAATAAAGAACAGCTCACCAGTGGGCTAAGTTTGAAATGCTATTTTATTCTGTTGCTCTTCTTTTTAATCATTTATAGAGATTTCAAAAATGACAATGTCTAAATAAACTTAAAAATAAGATGATAATGTACAAAGTTTAGGCTAAAGCTAACCCTTGCAGCTCATAGCTCAGTAATGGTCGCCCTTCCTATGTCTCGGTACCCTTGAAGTGGCCCTCAGCCTTAAAAAGGTTGGTGACCCCTGCTCTATAGTCTCCATAAGGACTCCATGATGTTCTGGTCAAACATTGTAGAGCTCCACTCAGTTGCTGATGCTTTTGTGGCATTGTTGCACTGCTGCAAAGATCTCTCTGCCTCTTCAACAGGTTGGAATATGATCCTAAACATAGGTCAATAACTTTGAAATTATAAGTCCTAACATTATTTCTAAACCTTTTATTAGAAAGTACAGGAGAATAATAATGTGAGACTTATTTTGTTGAAAATAGATCAGAAATGGAACAGGATCATATATAGTAAGTGGAAATGCTGACTATTACTCGCCCTGATAAAAAGAAAGAAAAGCAATAGATGAAAATGCTGAAAAACATTTTCACTGTTAAAAAAGTTTGGTCGTATTGTGATGAAATGGAGAAAGGTTCAAGATCTTAAAAGTACTTTTGCCATGCAGTGTACCTTCACGATCTCAAACAGAGCAATTGTAGCTTTTACACAAGCTCCCTATGCAGACCCAGGGGTTATTTGCACCTTAGATCATTTGAATTGCTCTAGTAAACTCTGAATGAGTTGTTTTCAATGACAACCTTACTGCACATAAAGCCACTGGTGATATTCCACACTTACCACTAATGGGCACCGTTTACAGTCACAGAGTTTTAAAAACAACCACCAACACCATCAAATCAGATACAGTTTTCAACCTCATTTCCATGTAATTAGAACATTCTTTGCAGTGGATTTAGTCTCAAAAATAGTAAATTCCACCTCAAATTGTTCTAATAACATGCTGGAGAAATATAAATGGAATCCCTGGAGATGTAGGGTGGTTATTTTACTAGCTGAAAACAGAAATTCACTTTTCTGTGAGATAAGGTCAGTGGAATGAGAAGGATGGCAGCCATGCTGGTATGAAGCCTCCTTTGTGTTTCCACAATTGCACTCTGAGAAGTTTGGTCTGACCTTTTTTTGGATGGCATCCCTTGATGTATCTGGTGACGCTGATAACTGTCAATGTATTGATGCTCACGAGGCCAAAGAGCAAGGTTAGGAAGCCATCTACCTGAAAGGAGACAGAGATAGGATTAAATATATCTTATATGGCTCCATTATCATATTTTGGCTGATTTTATGCTTAAGTCTGGAAGTTAGAGGCATCCATATTGGATTGCAGGTGCTTTTGACAAATTTTATTATATCTTATTTTTTTTTCACCTTCATTTTTCTTGATTTTGTTTCACAAAAATAACAAACTCCAAGTTTATCAAGCTTGTTTGGTGTCTCTTATCTCAGTGTATCATGTAAAGTTAAAGAATATCCCCTAATTTCAACAATAATTACGGTAACTTCCATTATGCTATTTAATATTTTCCAGCATTTTTTTTCAATGTTTTTTCCATGCATTATGGCAACAACTAAGTGGAATATCTAAAAAAAGATGAAGCTGCTGCAGAGCTGAGTCTAAATTGCACCCATATTTTGACAACATTCAGGTTAAAGAATTCCCTGAGATCTATAATTATAATTTTATTACTTAACTAAAAAGAATATGCAATTGAATACTGCTAGAATATGACTTAGCAAAAAGTACAAACAGCAATAAAAAAATGACAGTAAACAAAAATAACTAAAACCAAAGAAATGACCTTCTCAAACAGTCTTTAACCTATTGCTAATTCAAGTAGGCAAACCTTATGATGGGAGGAAATTATGCCTATATTACTGTTATTTACATGGTAATTCACAAAGCTACTAACAGAAACCTAAAAAAAGAACCATAAAAAGAAAATTTTTGCAACATTTTTAAATGTATTTTTGAAGAGTATGTTGTAAATCCCTCATTAAGGTTAGAAGTGCAGAATATTTAATTGAGAACTACTAAAAAAGGCAAAAGGAGATAGCTAGACAATATTATATCACAATATTATTGAAATAAAACAACATTCATTCACATTCCCTGCCAATAGTGTAAGATATTTTTCCTGATCTGTTTGGGTTATGCATTGTTTCAGACTGATTATCTCTGAATCATAAGCCTTCTTAGAAGGCATTATGTTACGGTGCCTCAGTTGGGTCCAAGTATTCAACACCAGACACCCTGCTGGGTAACTTCCTGGTGACACGCCTTATTTAAAGTCCTTTGCTGATTGATCTTTCTTTGTCCTAATCCAATTACCTGCAGTCACCACAGTTTCACACAAATTATGGCAAATGCCCTTGTGTTTTAATACACAGCTCTTCTCTTGCAAAACTTTTATTTTCACAAGAAGATTTAAAAGAGAAATTATCTGTGAACTTAATCTTCAGTACTCCTGTTTGACTCTGCAGAGTCCAGTTAGGCTTAAAGTTAACCAAACAAGGTCCTAAGGTGCAATGCAGTCTTTAGTCAGATCACTTGGGTGCAACACATGGATCTGGCTTGGCTTTGTTCTTGTCACATCATGCTTCTTGCATTAATCTGCTTTCCACCTGCTTGTTCACATGCTCTTTCTTTCTAAAGTTTTAAGTATAAACTATAGTATTTTATTTACTTGGAAAATCACCACAGTCCATCTCAGACCACCCATGGATAATGTAAAATAAGGATAGAAGACTACAACTTTCAACACCCTGCTTGAGTATGATTTTTCAGGGAGTTTTCCCTCACCTTCCTGCATGGATATAGCAGTTTCAACCAGAAATAGCCTCGAGCAAAAAAAATAGTCTGCTTGAATTCCAAGCGAAAGAATGACAACAATTTAATTTTGAGCTCTGGCCGTGAGGGGATAAGAAAACACATGGATGAATGGTGCACTTCACAGCTCACACTCAGAAAACTGTTTTGATATTAAATCTTCTGGAAGCAAATTGCCCTAGTGCTAAAAAATATGAGGAAATCATAAAACTATGCAAAAATATCAGAGTATAAGCTCCTAATTATTCTCCATTTGGGTGCTGACTTACTACTAGAAGAGTTCTGCACATTTAAAGGTCTCCGCCATGCTAATCTTATTACAGATTTAACCTCTAGCCTACATGGCTATTGCTAAAAATCCCTTGCATTGACACAAGCACACAGTCACACGCATGTTCGTTCAAAACCTCTGCTGTTTTGTAAAGCATTGAATTAGTCAGAATTGCACAAAGATAGAAAATATACACAATGTTAACAGCAGCTCAGAACATCTAAAGATAGAATTTTGGGGGGCATTTAGTTAAATTAAAGTTGTATTTGTTTAACTGAAATAATTCTGAATACAATGAAAAATCCTGAAATATTTTGGCATTTGTCTTCCGATTTTCTTCTACCTGACAAGTCCAGATCCATGTGATCAGGAAACCATCGTCTTTTAGGATGTTAAATATCTCTACAATTCCTCTAGAGTAGCCAAACACTGAGATGCTGGCATCAGAAATGGCAAGGTTTAAGGTGAAGAAATCTGTTGGTTGGAGTAAGGCCCGCTGTCGATACAGGACAAAGATCACCAGACTGTTTCCAAACCATGATAGCCATCCTGCAAAGAGAAAAACAACAAAACAATTCTATAATGTAGACTACAATGTAGTTCCATAATGCAACCAAAAATCATGTTAAGAAAACATGCACAATTAAAGATTTGTGGAAGAGTTGTGTAGTTTTGTGTCTTTTTTGTGACCTTGTCTGTCAATATATTAAATCAAAGTATTACTTGAAAAATTATTCCTCTCTCCACTGCTTTTTCTTCATGGTCCAGTCGGCCTGATAGCTCCAGCAGTCTATGCATGAAAGATGGGTTATACCCCGGAGAGGTCGCCAGGTCATGGCAGATGAACACAGAGACACACAACCATTTACAGACATCACACCTCAGGACAATATAGAGACACAAACATCGTTTTTAGACTGTGGGGGGAAGTCAGAGTACCCAGAGAGAACCTACACATGCAGAAGGAGAAAATGCAAACTCCATGCAGAAAGATCCTTGACAATGGATTGAACCCAGGGCCTGCTTGCTGCAAGGTAACAGTGGAAGATGCTGCGTCGCCATGCAGCACTTTATGTAAATGTCAGATTCTAATAATTTAGAGATTCGGAAAGCTTTAAAATAAATTAATGATTTCACCTACTTTTTATTATAATTTCTGAAGGTGAAATTTAATCTTTTAATGCAGTAGTATGATGACACATTGGAAACCTTAAATAGTGAAAAAAACCTGAGCTTCTCTAATTTTATGGATGTAGTATGAAAAATATTAATATTTGCTGTTAGGCGCAACATCTATTTTTTTTGCTATCCAAGGTTTGCTTCACCTCACAATGATTCCTAGAAGAAGCTATGACATTGAGAAACTCAGGGAAGATCACATGATCAATGGGAAGCAGGAAATGCCTTGCTTGTCCAGAAAAATGTACCATTCTCTTCTAGTTTGATTGCAATTAATGTCCTATTTGCCATATGCTCTTTATACTATTGTGCATTTCTAGAATTTAGTGCCTGAATGTGTCACTAGGTTTAGAGTAGGGCCCAAGTGGGGATAGAAATATCAGAAATGAAACGGAAACAGCAAAAGGATCTATGTCAGCCGAGGAGCGTGTGTATCATGAAGGACAGTGGAAAAGGGAATTAAACACAGGTAAGTAAGTCTTGAGATAATGTGAAGCAGCAGGGGCAAAATGAGCATATATATTGTTTCTCCTATTACCATGAATAAGGGTGAACTGGGATATAAGACAAAGCCACCAAAAGGGAAAATTCAAACAGGAAAATATCAACTGATATATACTGCAATAATGATATAAACCCGATTCAACAAGGAAATACTGAAATTTAAAAACCTAGAGACAATAACATCAAATATATGTATTTGTATTTTCTTAGTACCTGGGAGGTTTTCATGAATCCTAGGATATTTTTTTTTTTAGGCACATCATCTAGTCCAAATGGAGCCTTTGTATAGCCCCTTGTCTTTTTGAGTGACCTCGAGACAGACGGTGCCAATTCAGGAGCAGTAAAGCTGCTGATACATGAAGATTAGAGCAACAGAAACGGACCAGAAACAGAAGCAGTTCCAAGAAAGCAAAAGGCTGCTTCTTAAAAAGAGCTTTTTATTCAAGACACTGCTAGCATTTGAAGAAAAGTTAGATTTCTAACCAGCACATTGGAAAATACTTTAAGCAATGGATTTTTTAAAGTATTTTTCAGATACTAATAAATTACAGCTACTACACAGGTAGCTGTAATTTAGAATTAGTGTTAGCATCTTTACTGATACTATTTTGTACCTTTTTCTAAGGTAAATGGTAAATAGTAGATCATAGATTAATGATGAATTTTATTCTCAATATATGAAACACTGTATGCTTTTTTTCAATACTAATAAATAAGTGTTTATAATCAATTTATGTGAATAAATATTATTAATTAAAAAATCATGTTTTTTTATGTATGCTTGCATTTTTCAAAAAGGAAAATCCTCCTCCTGACTAATTTTTAATGGCTTGTTAAACTAATTATAATGCAATATTTTATTTTTATTTTTAACTGACATGTTATATATCTGGAAATGTATACTCAGGAGTCTAACCTTAATATAATAGTGTAGATAACAATTAAAAACATCATATGAGAAGAAAAAAAAATAATTGGAGTTGCAGGTTTCCCCCCGTTTGGTCCAGAGTTTTAGAACAGGAAGAACTGATGAGTATAGGATTTAAATCCTTTTAATTTTATCTCACCACAAATTCTCAGCGATAGCCTGATATTTGATGGGAACATAAATATTTGAAGAATAGCAAAGTAAGTTTGTGTGTTCTTTGACTTACCCAGCACTAACAGGTAGATTCCAACAATAGTTTCTCCTTGTTCAGAGAGAGGAGGATCTGTATGCAGAGTGCTGAGGTTGTTATTCCTCCATGGAATATTCACTATTTTCACTGGAAACCCCTTCAGTGTTATTTCCATGGCCTGAACTTTGATGCCTCTACATGAATCCTTTCTGCCTTTAAAGACGGCTCTGCTGTCCTCTGCTTCCTATAGACACTGTCGTCTTACACCGGCGGGGATGACTGGTCAGTTGGTTTTAAATCCAGCTTAGACACCGTCCCTAATGCCTGACTGCTCTCTGGCTCCAGCGTCTGCACAGGTAATCCTATTTATTTCCTACAACCAAGAAAATAAGGATTTTTGATGGAAATCCTGTCAGTAGCAATATATCCAATAAGCCTAATACAGTCATTTCATTTAGTTTTAATTAGCCAAAGTACCAGGATTAACCAAACCTTAAAGACAGCAAAATATCTGACCCAAATCCCAAACCTTTCTTTGCTGGATCTGCTGTTTCTTCTGTATTCATAAGTATTTTTCCTTTAAAGAACTAATCCCCTGGAAGGCCCCCTAGCAATATAACATTTCAGATCGTAATCATGTCCTTTATGTTAACTTTTTTAGTGAAATATATTGATTTAAGTTTTTATCAAAACCTTTGTGCAATATAATATTTTCCAAATTGCTATGATATCCTAAATTTAAAAAGGTTAAGACTAAAAAAGCTATTATTTTAATGAAAAAGATTTTGTAGGGGTGTAACTTCAAATATAGGATCAAAAACGCTGGATTTCGTAGATTATGGCTCTTTCCGAAAACCTCAGTTTGTAGCTCTTACCTCTTGTTCCTAGCTCCTATCCCTTCAACTTTAATGTGATAGTAGGCAAGAACACTATCCACTAAAGATAGAAAAGGAGCTTCGGACTGCTGTGCTAAATCCAGAAACCCTTCAGCCTTATGGATGTTATTACGGGGTACATATGCATGAATGATGTTTGTCAAACTGGGACAACAGTCTTCTGCAAAAACAACAGAAAACAAAAGTTATGCAAATGATGAGGTTCTCTTTTATAAACCCCAAAACCCATGAAGTTTGTACATTAGCATGTGTTATATGCCACTAAATAATGTGTTTTTGTTAAATTTGTGTTTATCTGTCTCACAAAAGACTGTGGGCAACCGTATAGCTTCTAGTGGCAGACAGGAATGTCAGGAGGTTCCTATGCTATCTGCATCAGCACCAGGAAGCATAGTGCTTTATGGTCCTAGGTCCTTCTAACAGACAGCACTATTCAGATAGGAGTTATTATGGTGACGAGGGAGCCTTTCCACCATGGCTCCTTACCGATTTGAGATTTTCAGATCAAGCCTAAATCATTGGTTTTCTTTGGAGGAAAGGGTTACCAAAACATGACTGGATGTATGATTTGACCTAACAGCAAATGCAGCTAAAACGTTTTACAGCAATATTTTCACTAACAGATTAAAAATATTGTGTTTGTCTTTTGTTTTTACTAAGCTTTAATTTCATGGTACATAGTGGCTCAAACATCAAGTCAATTGGTTTATTAGCTTGGCTAAATAGAAACAAGTATTTCTTTTTAAAACAAACGAAAAGAAAAAAAAGAAAACTCTTTGGTCCTTATCGTAGAGCAAAGCTTTTTATAGACACATCATAAAAACATCTGAATGATACAATTCGAGTGTTATCTATCTATCTATTATCTCTTAATGACATAACAGGCTATTTCTATGAAGTACAAAAAGCTTATTTCTCTAGTGTATGTCTTAGTTTTTTTTGTTGGTTATATCTTTGCTTTCTCTGTTGATTATTTTTGAATTATTGAAGGGGTTCTCTTAGTTTTTTCTTGGATTTTTTCCAGTTGATCCCAGATACTCATTTCTGCCTCAGCCAGAGCCTTTTGTCAGTTAACAGATTCCTTTCACCCTTTGTCCCTTGGCCTATTGTTTGCACCTGTTTTCTCCATTCCTTAAGCCATGACTTTGCTTTGAGTAGTCATGAGGTTCTGTTTATTTACATGCCTCCACACCTGTGTTGCTTCTTCAATCAGTTCTATAAATTCTCTGAACTTGTCGTGCTGTTTCTGATTGTAAGTCTGTATTTCAGTTCACTTCAATTCAATTCAGTTTATTGAAGCCAATTCACAACACGTCATCTCAAGGTTGAGATGACATGTCTCTTACAGAGACAATTTAACCAGATCATACAGTCAGATTGGTTTAAGGTTTTCTATCTAAGGAAAACCAACTGATTGCAACAACTCATTGGCTGAATCCCAAAGCGCCCCCTAAGCACTAACACTCGCAATAAAGTCACACTCACAGCTGTGGATTGTATGTGGGAAGTATAAACATAAATCGGAGGTCATCTTCTCACCAACAGAAAGGGAAAGCAGTCCTTCCAATGGCAAGAGAGTGACTCTGCATGTGTGGCTGTAGCTCTTTGGCGCAGGTTAACATAACATCAAACATTTGCCATTTTCTTAAAAATAAATCTAAGCGGTCAAATAAAACTATTTGAAAGAGGATCTTCCATTTAGGGATTAATTATGTCTTTTTTTGTTTTTCCTAACTAAAGATTTTCTGTCAGTGTGTCGAAGAAGCAGCAACCCAATGGAACTCAAATTTGGATGCACGTGTTTCCTCCATCACTAGGTCGCCAAATTCCAGCGAACCTGCACTGTTGCAGACTCGCTATTTAAGGGCTGAACGGTCCACTCGCCCTGCCTAATATGTGGTTTGGGATGGCCCTTAATGTAGGGGACCCTCCGCTGGAATGTGCAAACAGAGGGTTAATGGTTAGGGTCAGTGTTTACGGGCTGATTTTGGATTCAGCCACTGATTTGAAAGAAATCCCTCACACAAAGAATGCTTGTAGCGACAGTGGAGAGGAAAATTCTCTTTTAACAGGAAGAAACCTCCTGCAGAACCAGGCTCAGTGTGAGCGGCCATCTGCTGAGGCCGACTGGGGTTCAAGGAGACAGAAGCAGACAGATATTGGCAACTTTACACCATTAAAATAAAAGCCCACACAAACTTGCACCATGTTTATGTGCCATTATCTTATACCTAGAAAAACATATAAAGAAACAGAGGGTTGCAAAAATCAAGTTAAATAAATGGGCCCAGCCTTAAAAGAAGATTGCTGGTAGTTTTCTTCATTTGCAACTTTTGAAGGTGACTGAGGTAATGAAATTTTCTTAAGTAATTTTTAATTTTTCACACCAATTCTTTATGTTTTCAGTATCAAAGGAATTCCAAGAATAAAGACAAATTGTTCTCTACAAGAAAATAATTTTCCCATGAGAAAATGAAAGTTCTAGAACTATATTTCTTTCCTGAAGATGATTGTGGACGAGAGGTGCCCTCACTGATAGATTTGAAAAACCTTTGCAATGAAGAGTGGAAAAATATTGATAAATCAAGATCTGGGATTTCCTAATCCTAAAATAAATTGCTGGACTCTGAAAATAAGGTTATGCACATTTCAGTAACCTGGATACTCTAGCAGAGGAAAATGTTAAGTTCAGAATTCAGATTTATAGCTACTATATTGAAAAAAAGATTCTCTTCAAGATACAATGATAATCTGATTTAACAGAAATCTGTTTTCATCAGACTTTGGGCCTGACAATTTGCTCAGTATGAACTTTATGCTGTTTTGAAATCATACTGGCCGAAATCAAAATATATCTTTAGTTCAGGACTTCCCCGATTTAACCAGTCAGAATCTCTGGGCCGTCTCTCCAGTGGGATCTTTGACTTCCACTTATCAGTTCCATTTATGTGAAGCTATGACTCTATCCTGCTACCATGACCTCTCTTTCATGCATGATATGATCAGGCTTGTGCATGCTGCATCAGGTTCAATGTGCATTGATGTCACAGTTAGAGCATCTGGAAATTCAAGGATGAAATGTGTGAAGCGATACCATATGAATTACAGAACTACAAAAAATGTTGTTTAATTTTGTCTAAATGAGGCTAGTCCTGTCTTATTGATTAAAATATTTTTGCAGACTAATCGTTGCAACACATCTCCCCTCCTCCACTCTTCTCTTTACAGTGAGCTGCTCTGTGGCAACACATCTACTGAAGAGGGAACCTGAGCCACCACCCTCCATGTGCATTCAGCTTACAGTGCACACCTTGTTTTCCAGATCGGGCTACCACAGCTCTACTGGCCCTCAGGATGTGGAGGGAAGGGCTGCTGCCAGATCCCTTAATGCTTCTGCGTGCTCCTCATAAAACCCCTTTATAGAACCTCTGAAATTGTCACCTGTCCAGTAGCTAACAGGAACCACCGTCTTTGCTCATTTAAACCAGTTGATTCTGCATGACAGCTTCAGCTCTGCAACCATCTGTGTATGCAGGCCACGGCGACAAAGAAACATTCAGAATCCTATTTTTTTATCATTTGGTTAAGCTGTTTAGAGTGGTGACTTTTGTAAAAACATCAAGCACAACACTGCTGGGTGCTAAGTCATGACCCTGCTATAGTGAAACCTCTTATGGTGAAAGTAAAGAGAGTGGACTGTTTGGTAGCAATCAAGTGGTGCACTTCATGTTGAGGACAATTGCTGGTGAGGTTATGCTGCAGTTAACTGAAGAGGTCAAAGGTCAATGAAAACCCTGCATTCAGCAGGTGCTAAGAATAACAAAACATCTGCCAGCAACTGACAGAAAACAAGAGTGTAAAGACATGGCCTTGTTCACTAGAACAACACCATACTTAACAAGTCAGGCTTTGAAGCTTGGCACAAACATGTGAGAACTGGGGTTTTCATTTATCAAATCTAAACCTCAGATTTCTGTGTAATTTATTTGGGTTTTACATAATAGAGAAACATGTGGTAGTAGATGCATCTAAGGTAAAAGAAAGGGATATGTGGGTTTCAAAGTTCTAAGAAAGAAACATTGAAAGATTCTAGTGTGTCATTGTTTGGCATTGCTGGGAAGCTAAGACAGCATCTGCATACAGAGACCTTTGCCAATATTTGATTTTTATGATAATGTATGGTAGTAACAACAAAAGGAGTAAACAGTTTAACTTCAAATAAATTTAATCAAAATTTCTTCAGCCTCTGGTGGAGAACATACCAGTTTAATGGATCTGAATTATTAATTTACTCAAAAGCTAGAAACTTAGCAGCTTGAAATTCCTGCTATGTGCTCATCTTAATGTTTGATTTTCACCTGAATTATCTCTGCACAGCTTCTCAAACATCCTTAAGCCCCGATTGCTCAACGGGCGTCCACGATGGCAGCCCACTGCTCCCCAATGGGGTTGGTTAAATGCAGAGGTAAATTTGTCCAATGTGAGATCACTGAAGTTAAATTATTAAAATGTTTTTTGCAGCCTAGTTCTGGCTGTATGTTACATTTGCCCACTGGAAGATTAACTTCCA
Source organism: Cyprinodon variegatus (assembly GCF_000732505.1). Taxonomy (NCBI): domain Eukaryota; kingdom Metazoa; phylum Chordata; class Actinopteri; order Cyprinodontiformes; family Cyprinodontidae; genus Cyprinodon; species Cyprinodon variegatus. Next base: position 308,814 of record NW_015151083.1, on the reverse strand, counting down.
GTCTGAGGTCTTTTGGCGCTTCCATTGGTTTTTGTTTTATTTCTTCAGGATAGCCATTTATTTTTCTTCATACATTTTGCAATTAACTTTGACCAGACACACTGTTACTGCTAAATGAGAATGATGCTGCTAACATTCAATTCCCTTCCTGCAGGACAAGCAGTTACATCTTTGTGACAGATATATTTTCTGTTTCCTTTGTAGCAGATGGCTTGTGGCAAAGTGCAAAAGACCTCTTGTGGCTACAGATCTTTGCAGTTCACACAGTCAAGCATGGAACTCTTGGCTTCTTGTGTGATAGAAAGTGCATCTACCTTGCTGGCCAAGTATGTGATTGGTCCAGGCACTGGGTAAGAAAACATTATACAGTTGAAATAGATTGTGTTAGGGCAGCATTGCTCCAGTACTGCATTGAGGAGTAAAAAAGAAAGTTCTTGTTCGAGCATAGTTGTGTAAGTATGTGCACCATTCTGTACAATGTGACATTTTGAAACAGGTTTGCCTTATGATTCATGATCTTAATCTCTATTTTCCTTTCCCTCTTACTTCTACTCAAAAGTCTTTGGTCTCATGTTGGATGCTTTTCCCATGTTTTTGGTACAATGGGAAAGGAAATGTTTAATTCTGCGAGCCAAACCGCTCAATCATCCAGATAATCTGGACAAAGACTGACAGTTACAACCCTGCTAAGGCATGTTTTGGGGTCTTAGATTGGGTTTACAATAATGTGATCTAACCCACAAACATGTATCAATACAGTCACTAAAAAAAATGAAATGGGTGCAGCCTATTCTTTCTCTGACTGGCTTCCCTTGATACATTTCCAGTTGTGCCAAATTATTTCAATCTACAAATGGTTCATAATGTCTTGGATATTAGTTTATAAACTAACCCTGTTTCAAACTTCTCCCCATCTTTATTTTTACCCTGTTTTCTTGGTTCCTTTGTCATCACAGTTTCATACAGTCCGCTCACAGACCCATGAATCTGTCCAGAATGAGTTTAAATTACACACAGAAGGACTCTATGCAACAAATGGTGAATTGTAGAAGACAAATGGTTGGGCTGGATTTTATTTGAGAAAGCCAGAGTAAAGGGGTTGTGAATAATTCAGATTTTTTTGGTAAAAAAAATTGAAATTTCTTCTGAATATGTAATACTTTGTGTTTGACTATCACACAATGAATGCCAATGAAATAGAAGTTTCTGGTGTGATACCAGGTAGAGTTGGGAAAGGTTAATTGAATGATACACAACACCATAATTTAGCCTAACCGAGTCCTGTTTAATTAGGGATGCTCTGTGTGCTCACAGTGGGCCACTATATTTTTAGACTCATGATGATTGTTGTCTCAAGCAAAGCTGTCGAGGAAAGCCTGCTGTTTTCTAAATGGAAGTGACAGACAAATGTACTTCTGTAAAACCATGTGTTATAAGCTACAAGTCAGTCTGAGGGCAACAAAGTCTCTCTTCACAGAGGACACGGATCACGTCAAAAGACCAATACAGGATCTGCTTTTATAAAAATGTCCACACACTCTCTCCTTCCTCGTCACTAATTAAGAGACACAGAGACTACTTGTCTGAAAGGTGCATTGACTATTGAACTAAATGGCCCACTTGTCATTTTCGAGGTCAGGCTGTGATACATTTTAAGGTTACTTGGAGCTATGGGAGTTCACCAACATAGTCATGAGCTCCTCCAGAGGGAATCTTAGACAATTTTTTTAAAGATAGAATGTTAAAGTCAATTTTGAAATCAATTGGTATCAGAAAAGGATTGTTAACTGTTTTCTCTCTAGAAATGCTTAACCTGGACGTTCTCAATGGGAGACTAGACTAAAAAACAGTTGATTTTGTTTCAGTCAACCATTTCTGTGTTGATATGTGTGTTGGTATGTGTTTTGCTTTATTATTCTACAGAAAGACCAAATGATGACCCATTAATCCTAAAGGTCCTCATTAGAACTCTTAATACTCTAATGAGGTAATTATGCCATTTGCACTCTGGCATGGTTTGAGAGCACAGGCCTCCACCAAGCAGCAAATTTTGTCCCAAATTGTTTCTTATATCTACAGCTAAAAGTTTCACATGATCTGGATCATTACCAAATATTCTGCTCCAACCTTCTTCATTCACTCTGCTCCCTTCATACATATTCAATTCATATAGTGAGGCATGGCTCACCTTTCCTGTGTTTTTGTCTTTAGTATACCGTAATATTTCTGAATTTTTTTGAGTCAGATGGTGAAGCTGTTAATAGTCACTGCTGCAACTCTCTGGTTCAGGGGAGAACTGCTTGTTCCGCCAAATAATGTTAAAGGTATAGAGGAGGATTTTCCTGAACCCCCCTCTCCTCTTAAAAAAAAAATACACATGCAGAACCCTGTACCTGCTCCTGAGAGGGAATGCCTATTAAATATGTGTGAGAGCATGCATTCTCCT
>NW_015151083.1:295872-305043 GCF_000732505.1 Cyprinodon variegatus | reverse complement strand
GTGGGAACGTAGATCGATTGGTAAAGTTTTGCCCCCTCGACTCAGCTCCCCTCTTCACCAATACAGTGATCGCGTTACTGCGGACGGCGCACCAATCCGTCTATCAATCTCACTCTCCATCCGTCCCTCACTCAAGAACAAGACCCGGAGGATACTTGAACTCCACTTGAGACAAGGACTCTCCACCAAACTGTAGAGGGGAGTCCACGTTTTTCCAGTGGAGAACCAAGGCCTTGGATTTGTAGGTGCTGATTCTCATCCTGGTGGCTCTGCTGCATCATATTCCTGGCAATTATTTAAAAGATTTGAGCACTGGGAGTATATCTTGAACCAAATATAAGTGAATATTTCAATGATGAAAAAGATAATCTAATCTTTTAACTGAAAAGACATAACATCTAGAGAGGTACTTAATCCTGTCTTGATAAATGGATGCTAAATGGGAAAGGGAGGAAATAATCCATGGTAAACAATCTGTGAAACAAATTGAGTTTTTTTTTCATTTTAACACCTCCATGGATAAATATGTTTCTTTCACTGAATAATAGATCCAGGAGAGCTTATTAAACAACCATTTATATTATTAGTTCTAACAGTAGAAACTATTTTTACCAAACAATGTATGTGCTCTTGTTTAAAATTGCTCTAATAAACCCTGCAGGTAAAACATAAATGTGTATGCATATGAAATCGAGTGGAAACCAAAGGTAATGTAGCCTGGTTCTGTGGCTCTGGCTCTGAACCACATGCAAACATTTATTTGGGCACTCTGAGCTGTTTGCAGTTTCCTGTTGGTCTAAACGGTAACTTATGCAAGCATATTACACTGAGGGAATAGTATTAGACTTTACCAGACTTGATCCAGTGAGCCAGGTGTCAACAGGTATATTACCCCAAAATATGAATGGAGAAATTTGAACTTTTTTTTTTTGCTTCTTCCTTTTAAGAAGAGTCTTAAAAGGTAATTATTTTGGTTTTAAGATATTTCAAGTATGGCAATATATCTGTGATTCTTGCGATGTGGGTGTTTCTGCTGTCTCTTAAGTCCAGTGTTGTTTCTGACCGCCATCTTAGATTTAGTCTTAGTCTTCAGGACAAAAACTATTATTAGTATTATTGGCATTTTAGTGATTACGATATGTGATAGTTTTAGTCAGTTTTGGTCGATTTTATGTTGCAATTCATGAAACAGTTGACCTTTAAAATTTTAAATGACAACCAGATTTATTTATTAGGCTGACAGCTCTTTCCTAGATACTGCAATAGCTGTGTATAGAATCCTGTCCTGCACCTCATCATTGCTGTTGGGCAGAAAACTTTGATTTATAGAATTAAAATAAAATTATTTTTTTAATGAATGCCCTACTTTATATAAAAATGTCCCACAATTGCTGTGAAAATAACAGATCTAGTTTAACACATCATATTGATTAATACAGCAGAAAGAAAAGCTAACAAAATATACAATAAAGAAATGGTTTTAGACATACAAGGTTTCCATCTCAAAGCAAACACTTCCTGATCTACTTTGGCAATTCTGGCTTTATTTGCTCAATCTACCCCTTGGATACCACTGCTCAGGGGTCAAACTAGATTTCATTTTATAGGAGTCTGATATAAAAAAAATACAGAGAGAACCTACATAATTGCCTTATAACTCTGTGAAACTTCAGACCCTAATTTATTGAATATGCTAACTAAAATGCTGAAATATTTAAAGGAAACAGAGAAAATGTTTTAATGACAACACAATGAAACATTTACATCATATTTACGTAGATAGAAAAACAAGAACTATGAGAAAGAAATATTCAAAGGTCTATGTACCTTTTCACCTGGCTCTTTATCTAAAAAGAAACGCTATGCAATGAAATATTTTCTTTGGATGTAATTTAGGGATTCCACTAGGTAGAAATTAAAGAAGGTTTAGCACCTCTTGTAAGCTGGAAGAAATAAAATCTTAATAGCTAGACAAAAGGATTTTTTTACACTTGGCAAAGGATGATCAGCTACATATAGTTTATTGAGTAGCGAGGGCAAGAAGAGCCATACTGCTGAGAGTGAACCATCAGTGTGGAGCGTAAAGCGCACACTTTGAGCTAAGCTGCGCAAAGACTCATTTCTGCATAAGCACAGCTGGAAAAGAAGGGTTTGTCAGAGTTGAGTGTGCAGTACTGGCCGATTCCAGTTATTTTTACCCCTGCACTGCTGCCATGGTCCATCTATGGTCATGCAGAATGAGGAGCACTGCAAGCCAGAAGGGCAACATGCAGAGGTGTCAAGTAACGAAGTACAAATACTTCATTACTGTACTTAAGTATACTTTTTAAGTATCTATACTCCATTACTTATTTTTCTTCCTACTTCTGACTTCTACTCATTACATTTTCACACAAGTATCTGTAGTTTCTTTTTCTTACATTTTTAAAACAAGCGTTACTCGTTATACTTGGCTTCGGTTTAATGTTTATGAATATTTATTTCATGTCATGTGCTCCATCCAATGCAGATCATTGGTTCCATCCACATCTAGTGAAAACTAGTGTAATTGGATGAGTCATATAACGCAAACATTCATTGGTTAGCTATTCATTAAATTTGTGCTGACGCCAAAGGAAATCATCAGAAGCAAGCAGGTGTTCTTCAAACTGCAAACGTGAATTGTCTTTGCCATGCTACAATGTCGGATTCAGAAAAAGATGTCGAAATGTCTGAAAGGTCAGACACAGGCGAGAGCGTATCGGGAGACGGAGACCAACATGACCTCCCTCATCCTTGGCCCTATCTCAAAGAATTTTTCGAAATACTTGAAAAATTGAGCTTGGTAAGGACTGTACTTAAAATCATGGTTCATTGCAGCAGAGTTAAGAGAGTAAGAGGAGCATCCACCCTTTGCTGGTCAAATTTTTTGTTTTCTGACTTGCTATCTCTCCTCGGGGCCTATGGACATCAAGATGTTTAGTGATCCTGCACTTCTTAGGAGTTTCATTTGCAGACCTGTCTGAACATTTTGAGGGAAACAAAACTGTCTGCCGACATGTTTTGATGTGATGCTTGGAAGCCTTTGTCACAGGTGAAAAGGTTAAAAAAAACTACTTAAGGAACAAAGACAGAGCAACAGAGTTTGTTCCCAGCTCTCTTAAAGCCCTTAGAGTCTTATTGTGAGCTGACCTATGCAGACAGGAGGTCAGAGGGATGCCTCCTTATCCTTCTCAGTGGTTTTTACTTAAGAGGACATGCTGGCTCTAGTTAAGCAGGTCCTTTACTGTTCACTTTAGTTCTGTTTACCAGAAAATAGTAAACAGACAGGAAATAGGAAATAGGAGGAAATATCAGATATTGATTTACTTATGTTGACTCTGAAGCTCACCATCGGGTCTCATGTGAGTTGGCTGGAGAATTTGTGGTACAAATGTGAACACTGACATTAGCTTTGCAAACAAATGTGCCTTCTATAACATAAGCTGCACTGAGATGATTATGACAGTTTGTGCATCAGATCTGTGGGCGTGCAAGAAATACCGAATACAAAGGTTCTAACTTGGGACTTTAATGTAAAAAAAAGACATTTTAAGAAAAATATATTGTGTTATTTTCTTAAAGTTTGTCAAAACTAGCATGTTAAGCAAGTTTATATATATATATATATATATATATAAATAAATAATTTGTGTGTGTGTGTGTGTGAGTGTATATGTATGTGTGTATAAATTACATAAAACTTTTATTAACAAACTATGTGACTTCTGCACTTTATTGGTTAAACCAGGCTTATTTTGAAAAATTGGGGTCAATTTAGAAAGCCATAAATGAACCTTATTTAGTAAGATATCCCATTGTTTGGCTAGTATTTATATGACCTCTGACCTCTTCTCCATTTCGCAGTCCATATATAATCCCCGTATACTGAGCTGAGGGCTGAAACATCAGCCTCTTCATTTATCACAGAACAGCACCCTGAGGAGAATCACCTTCTTTTGTAAAAAACATAACTGTAGAAAAATGTCTGCCCTGAAGGCTATGACACATCTTTTCTTAAACAGGATGAATCCTTGCTCAAATTCTTGACCTATGATCTGTTTTCCAGGGCGAGGCCAGATGTTTCCCTTTCTTTAAGGCTTTTATGATGACTTAAAGATATGCAAGAAATAACATGATTGGAAATACCGTTGTCTCTTCTTGAAAATAAATGAAAAATAAAACATCTTAAGAGATTTCTTTATAAAAAGGGGAGAGCATTATTTAAAAATCTAGGCTTCAAAATCATCAACCTCTGTGTTACATCGTGGAAAAACACAATGCGTTTGGATGTCTGTCTATTGATTAGACAACTCTGACAATCACCCTAGGGGTAAAACATGAGGTCATTTCAGTGACAGAAATTGGGTTAAGTTACTGGAGTCAAAGAGGGGAATGAAGATTAATAGTGAATTAATTAAATATATTGTCAGGTTGGGTGGAGGTTTGTTGAGGACCCAAACGAAGAGATAAAGAGGCAGAGATGATTTTAGCTGATTTTAACAAAAACCAAGAACCAAAATACAGGAAACCAAAAGCCAGGAGACATAAGGAAAACCACACATGAGGAGCCAAGTAACAACAAGAAACCAGCAAAGAGGAACTGCACAGGAGGTGTATATATGGGAACAGAACAAAGACTGGGGTAATCAGCTAACAGGGAGCAGGTGTGGATACAAGTAACGAGAAGAGAGCTAGGGGAAAGGAGACTGGCACAGGGGGGCAACAGAGAGTAACTCAAAAATATAATACACCTTAAATATAACGCAAAATGGAAAAAAAAAAAACAATGACAACCCAAAAACAATAGTGTAAATACTGAAAAAAGGAAGGGTGCAAAGTGAAAACGTAGAATTTTACATTTTAACAGCTGGAGGGGAAATATATGCAAAGCAAATATAAAAAATGTAAGTGCAATGAATGTTTTAGATGAGGAGGTTCAATTAAAACAGAATACAAAGACTAAAAACCACAAGTAACATAACTGTAACAAAAGAGTAGGAGGTTTTTTGCTTTTGGGGGACCTGCAATAACAGCGGCTGATTATCTATTTTCGAAGCTCCTGCCCGTTTTTGTGCATGTTCAGCTTTTAGCACAGCTGGCTTCATTACCAAAGATGTGTGACATATAGGAATCCCTCTTAGTGTATTTTAACGTTTTAAGTTTATTTAAACTTGTATTATTCATTTTTTCTATAATAATACAAAGACGGACCTTCTACAGCATTATCCTATTATCTTCTGTTACTACAAGTGTGCGCTCAGTAATAAATTATTTTTTGATTGTCTTTTTGTGTTTACTTCTATTATCCTTAAAACCAGTATAACGACACAGGTTTGCCTTCAGAAACAACATTTTTAAGAATGAAGATACAGCTCATGTTTTGTGTGCAGCTCCATCTGTTGGCTAGCCTCAGGTTTTAAAAGAAAAAGTTCAACTCCAAATCATGCCGGTATTTACCCAAAAGGTTTTGGAGTTTGGCCTTTTTATCACCCCACGTAAAAGGATGTGGTTTTGGCCTTACACAGCTGGAAGACTATAAGGAACCAACTTGTACCTACTTTTCAGCACTGACTGCTACTGTTTCACCAGCCCGCCGACCCAAAGCGTAGCTTCATTTTACCATGAAAATGTTATGCTTCTCTCTCATGGGATGCTGGCTGCCAAGGCTTCTATCAAATAGCAACATCTGTCTTTTATGAGCAAATTTATTTTTATTTTTCCCTGATGGTTATTTATAGTGTTTCACACACAGTAAGTGTGTGTGTCTACTAAAAATAAAGCCATTGCTTTTGGATAGTTAGGTACAGTAACCTATACAGTACATACTGTAGCTAACATAGTTTTTTCAAAGCTAACCTCAATTTGGACCAATGTGAACCATTGAAATAGAGTTGATGGCATATAATTACCCTGGTTATTAAGATCATATTAGTTTTGGGCTTTTCATTATTAATTTGAACTTGTTCTGTCGTATAGTGGATTTTGACTAGTCTGAACAAGGGGCATCATTTTACATTAAGGGTCAAACTTGAACAGACACAGACAATGATAGGATAAATGCCCTTTAGCAAATTAATCTTTACCCACATTTTTTTTTGTAGCTGTCAACAAGCTTCTGGTATATTTCTTTTTGGACATCTGGACACTCTTCAGGACTTAATCTAAAATTAACTTTGCTTTTAGAAATATTAAATAATAATATTCAGTAGGCTTGAGATCAGGGTTTTAAAAATGCTGCGCCACAAACTTAATATCTGAGTGCTTTATTCATTCCAAAACAATATTTGTTTTTTAAATGGGATCATTGTCCTGTTATAGCAACTAAATGTACTCACTTTTCAACAAGCTGACACAAAGAGTTGCCCTAAAATACAAATAAAGAAATGTTAGAATGTTTAAGAATTAGCCAGTGCCCAACAAGGTTCAAGCTATAATTAGCAAATTCTAAAGACCAAATGTCCAAAACTGACACTCTTTGTAGCCATATGGTAATGGAAAATAATTTTTTTTAGATGAGCCAAAGACCTAACTGTCTGATAAAAATGTAAAGTATTATATTTGAAAATAATTAGGTTTATCATTCTAGGTTTAAAGAAAATGCAGAAACTGTAAAGCATTTTAAGTCAGCTCATAACACAGCTTTTCCTTGAAGAATCTAGTAAATTCCAGAGTACCTCCAGGCAAGTTCCATGTAGGATCTATAAAGTTCCAGAAACATTCTGAAAGTTCTGGTTCCAGGTAAGGTCTGAAAATTATCTATCAACTTCTAGGGAAGTACACCATCATACTACAACAGTACCAAGAAGTTACAAGGAAAGATACTGGTAAATTTGAAGAAAATTACAAATGGTCAGGGTTTGGTCGAGGTTTTGAGGACACACATGCAGAGGTGGTGAGGCAGAGGTGAGTTTATGTCGTTTTAATTGAGTTCTCACGGGAAACAGATGCAGGATTCGAATTTTCACAGGCAACAGTGGCAGGAATCCAAAAATTCAACAGAAAAATTCAACACAAACCAGAACCATGGAGACATCAGGGAAAACATGCATGAAGACCCAGGGAAAGACGGGGAAGACAAGGAACCAGCACTGAGGAACTGCACAGGGAGAGTATTTATGGCTGACTGAACAAAGACAGGACTAATGAGCTGATTGGGAGCACGTGTGAACAGAGGCTTCTAGAAGGAGCTAGGGAAAAGCAGATCAACACCAGAGGACAAGCAAAGAAAAACCTAAGAACTCAAATAAATTCAGAAAACACCAAAAAAGGCTTCAAAACAAAGATGAACGTGAAACTGATAACTCACAGAAAACTTAACAGAACCAAGACTGTGACACAAATAAGCTCCATGCACTTCAAACGTATCAGTTTAGTTATAGAAAATAACTCACCAGCTCTGAAAGGAACCTTGCAAATTGGAGGACAGCCCAGCACTACATTACAAGTCAGCTCATAATTTAGCATGTTTAGTATTTACCCTAAATTTTCTTAGAAATCAGTAAGTTTATTGTAAGTTCCATTTACTTGCAGACAATATATGAAGTAACTGATACATTCTTATTTGTGGATTCGCAGCTAACAAGGTGTCAAAATGTCATGGATGGAGCCAAGCAAACTATCCGTCACTTTAGGACATGACCTGTACCTCTGTTAATCTCTATGACCTCAGGAGCCGCACCCTTGCCTTGGACCTTTTCAGAAACAAACTGGACTTGACATGAGCACAGGTCTAAAGTGTTCTCTTACGCAACTATCTAAAACATAACGTTGCAGATTTGGTTTTAATTCACAAAGATTCATATACTATGGCGAGAAGTGACATTCTCAGTAATATTATGCCCAATCTACACGATAGCTAAGACATATTGGACAGAGGTGGACATGTTAAGACATGCGTTTGATGCTGGGGGAAAGCAAGCAGAGCATTGTTAGAAAAAGCTGCAGGCAGCCCAGAAGTAAATTCCTTTAGTTTGTTTGCAACCATAGGACTTGTTCAAAAATGAAAATCCACAGAGGACATAGTTCTTTCCTGGTAGTAATTATTGGTCACAGTAGTGTTCCATTGATTTCTTTCCTTTGTTCCTCACTCTTTGTCCTTCTGCCTTTTCTTTTAAAAAATCTGCTTGAGGACTAGAGTAATTTTGAAGAGGCCTGAAGAATGTGTTACCGTCTGGAAATTTCATCTAATTTCATTTGAATAAAGAAAGGTTAATGGATGGAGAATATCCATCCATCCATCCTTCCATCCATTTTCTGTAACGCTTATCCAAAGCGGGTCCCGACGGGTGCTGCTGCCTATCTCCAGCTATCTACAGGCGAGAGGCGGGGTACACCCTGGACAGGTCGCCAGCCGATCACAGACAAATTGGAAAAACAAACATTCCTGCACACACTTACACCTAAGAAGAAGTTAGAGACGCCAACTGGATAGAGAGCAACAAAAAATTAATTGAAATTAAAAATACATACATAAATAAAGCAGTAGAATTTATTTTATTATTAGCAACAGTATTTAAAAAAGCAAAAAGGATATTGAACAGTAAAATACTTCTACAGGTGAATTTCTTAAAGGTAGAAAAGGTAGACCTCCCTCTGCTCAGCTCTCTCTTCATCATAACAGTACAGTGCAGTGTTCAAATTCTAGCATTCAATGTGGCACCTGGTCTGTTAGGATTACTGGGTCCAGATGTTGACATCAGTCAGATTTGTTTATGATTATTGCTTTAGGATGAGGTTTTGCTTGGTGGATTCCAAACATTGGCTAACTAGCATTAAATAAAAACTAGCACTTGCCAAGAGGTTTGTACCCCAGACATTTGAGATAATCAGCACTGGATGTAAATGGCACTACAGAAAAAAATTACAGATATCAGTTATTTTGATATTTCAGCTAGAAAGAATACAGACTTTTTGAAGTAACAATCATGCTTTACTGAGTCACAGGAACACATTAGAAATCCACAAGCGTCAGGTTGAGTGGAGGTCTTGGAGGACCCAAATGAGACAGAAGCTCAAGTGGTTTCTTGCAGATTTAATATTCCAAAGGCAACTGAGGCAAGAATCCAAACCAGGAGAGGTCAGGGAAAACACACATGAGGAGATTAGATATGACAAGGAACCAGCAAAGAGTAACTGAACAGGAGGTGTATA
>NW_015151083.1:293583-295735 GCF_000732505.1 Cyprinodon variegatus | reverse complement strand
AGCAGGTGCTGACATAAGAAGCTAGAAGGGAGCTAGGAGAAGGAGACTGACGCGAGAGGGAAACAGAGAGCAAACACGAAATAAATAAGAACTCATGTAGAACCCAAAAAATCTAGAGCAATTCAAAATAGAAATAAAACCAATGAAAACTCAAAATGAAAACATAAAAAGAACAAAAACTATGACAAGTTATTTTTAGATCCTCATCTGGTCAACTTAGGGTTTACACTATGTTCAGTTTAATTTAATTATATATGACATTCCACAACAAATTTTCTTTCAAGGCACTTTACAGGGACAATTCAATCAAATCATACAAACTGACTGGTTAAAAAGTTTTTCAATTTAAGGAAACCTATCCAATTATGACTTTTGCTAACTAACACTAAATAAAATGGGATACTTTGTGAGGGGAATGGGTGGAAACACTACTTACAGCGTGCCCACACTTGTTTAAAAAACATGAATAAAGATGAAAACCTAAGTAAAAAGACTTAACAAAATGGTACCATAAAAAAAGGGGGGAAATCTTATTTCTCCTTGTCAAAACATCAAAACATAATCAAGATGCTACTGGCTACCTAATGCAAATGCGTCTGGATAACAGAGCATACACACTCACAGCTGCTCTTATTCAAACATTCTTCTACATGGTAGACTAGTTTTCTGTGGATCTCATTTGTGCCTTTTGAAAATAATTTGCTTCGGCAGGTATTGAGGGAATTAAACTCTCACATTCTTGCTTTTAAGTTAGCAGTGCAGCCAAAACAACAAGGCTGTTTGAAGATTTGCATGTTGGCTTAGAACACAATATACCTCCCTACTACATTCCTACTAGAAACACAAGGCTTATTCCATCAGTTTAGGATGGGTTTATGCAAAACAGCGACAGTAAAATAAAAGCAATATGACCAAAAAGAAACTGCAATAACATGTTCTTGTTTAATGCCAGTTGATACACCATCTTATGTGATGTAGTGCATTTAAGGCAATAAAAATAAAAAAAGATGGTCTGCTGAAATCTGCCTACTGAGAGACTCTGTTTCATCTGGATGTTTTAAAACAGAAAGCCTTGGCCATCTGCCCGGACACGAAGCTGCGTCTCTTTCATCTCTGTTTTTTAAAGCATGTATCAGTCATATTTACATTACACATGTAGTTCAAGAATTTTGTATATATACAGTATATCTCAAGTTAAAACAATCTTTTTTTTTTTTTTTTTTTTTTTTTTTTTTTTTTTTTTACCAGGACTGACAATTATTTCTTTTATTTAGGCTGGACTTTAAACTGAAGTTGCTTTCCAGGAACACTGGGCCCAGGAGCAACTGTCTGCAGAAGCTGTAAAATAGAGGTCCTCTCCTTCAAAGGAGAAGGACTCATGATCTGAAGTTTGCTTTGGCAGGGGAAAAGAAGGTTTGGTTACAATAACAGTGGTGTTTTTCGCTTTGTTTTAAATACTAATATCAGAACAAACTATAGCAGGGATGTACAAAGTGAATCCCCCAATTACTATTGAGATACAACACGAATTTGCCCCTTCGAGTACAGATGTTAGATGCAAATTTATTTTTTTCTTGTTGATTAAGATAAAAACTATATATATTGATTTATTAAAACTGACTAAATTTAACCACTATGTTCAAAAACAGAGTTTGAACCGTCTAGAGACCCCTGAGCCCTCAAATCATGTTTCTATTGCTGAAAATTTTCTTTTCCTTTTTTGTTATTTTTGACCAAGCCTAAAATAATTATTAAACTAAATACATTTTATTTGATAAAACAAACAGTCAAAACCCTTTTACATTTTGGCTCTAGAATTATTTTTCTCATATCCCTTTCCTACTAAATAATTAGACTACCGGTACTTTATTTTTTTTTTTAACCAGAATATCTCAAACTCCGTTTACCGATGAGCAGGTGAAAAAAACTTCAAAATATATTTCTTGCTATTTTGGTTCTGACATCTTGTTACTTTTTAGAGCAAGACTACTTTTGAATTTTTAAAGTTCGACAATGTGACAAGAGGTTTGTACCCCAGACATTTGAGATAATCAGCACTGGATGGTAATGGCATTACAGAAAACATTACAGATATGAGTTATTTTAATATTTCAGCTAGAAAGAATACAGACTTTTTGAAGTAACAATCATG
>NW_015151083.1:276554-292820 GCF_000732505.1 Cyprinodon variegatus | reverse complement strand
AGAAGCTAGAAGGGAGCTAGGAGAAGGAGACTGAAGCAAGAGGGCAACAGAGAGTAAACACGAAATACATAAGAACTCATGTAGAACCAAAAAAATCTAGAGCAATTCAAAATGGAAATAAAACCAATGAAAACTCAAAATGAAAACATAAAAAGAACAAATTTTCTTTCAAGGCACTTTACAGAGACAATTCAATCAAATCATACAAACTGACTGGTTAAAAGTTTTTAAATTTAAGGAAACCTATCTAATTATGTTGAGTCATTGACTTTGCAGTATTCATTTCTCCCAGCCTTCCGCTGATGCCAGCTGGGGCTTCAAGGCTAGATGATGCCTCCCTTTGGGATGCTGTCATAGCCAAACAGAGCACCAGGCCGGATGAAATGACAGTGATAAAAAAAAGGCAACAACTTTTTTAGAACTTGAGCTAATAAATAGAGTTGGATCAGAGAATAGCAGAAAAATGAAGTAGAATGATAAGTCTATAGCAGCATAAAGAAGGTTTTTAAATCCTAACCTGGTTTCAAAAGGAAGACAATTAAGGGAACCAGGAGAAAAATAGATTTTGAATTAACAACTGGGTGCTGGATAACAGCCAAATGTATTTGCTTTTACTAGTGGACTATAATCGATGTTGCCATAGAATTTAACTTGGTAATTGAGTATGAAACTTTATTAAAAGTGGTGGAGGGGAAAAACAAACAAAAAAAAAAAACTATGCAATCGACACTGAGACAGAAAGGGAGAGGGAATAAAGATCAAGGGGAGAGTGGAAGAGGAACTGAGAAAGGAAGGGAGTGACAGAAAGAATAAGGGAGAAAAAAGAGAAAAGAACATTTTGAATAACTACTTGAAGTCTGCCTCCAGATGTGCAAGAAATGAGATGGAAGAAAAGAAAAAAGACAACAAAAAACGAGCACCCAATGGACATGCAGTAAATACATGTATACAAACATGAAAAACACAAACTATGAAGATATATAGCTGTATAAGCTAAATATCTGAAACTGGAGTTTAGTGTTCTGCATTTCTATCTGTAAGCACCAGCATGCAAATGCCTGTGGTGTATACCAATGGGTGTTCTTGTGTATATAAGTTTTTTTATGGCTCCTTCAGCAGGAAGATATGCTAAACAGTGGGGGTGGAGGTACCCACACCAAAGCGCCATGGACTGACACAGAGACCAGAGCTACAGATATATAAATTCACCCCTGAGTAAAGGGACACAATGAGGACAATCACAAAGATGGTAGCGCCC
This sequence comes from Cyprinodon variegatus, assembly GCF_000732505.1. Classification (NCBI taxonomy): domain Eukaryota; kingdom Metazoa; phylum Chordata; class Actinopteri; order Cyprinodontiformes; family Cyprinodontidae; genus Cyprinodon; species Cyprinodon variegatus. The sequence goes on along the minus strand of NW_015151083.1, from coordinate 291,562 downwards.
ATCCAAGACGGACATAGGAGAGACCTGGGGCCAAATCCCAGAGGCTATGGTGCTGAAACTTCTTGGAGCTGTAGCAACACAGCTGATGGCCCGAAACGTAAGGCTCAGGGGAGACCTCCCCCAAGTAGAAAGTTCATAGGGTCAGGGTGCCCAGGCCCTGCCTAGCAGCCACCTAGAATGTGAGGGTACTCAACAAAGCACAAAGAACGCCGTGCAGAAAGGACCAAAATGCACCAGTGCAAAGAGGTACCGGTCACCTGCAGGAAGCAATGAACCCACTAATGTTTGGAACCTATGATGATCCAGTAGATGAGGGCAGCCAAACACTGTGACGAACAAGAACATATTCACAGTTCCCCAGTCACTTTCACACAATTCCACCCTTATACCATAACACAGACATGTCCATCCATCCATCCATCCATCTTCTGACAGGCTTTATCCCAAGCAGGGTCGCAAGGGGTGCTAGTGCCTATCTCTAGCTGCCTACGGGCAAGAGGCGGGGTCCACCCTGGACAGGTCGCCAGTCCATCGCAGGGCAACACAGAGACAAACAGAACAAACAAACCATTCACACACACCCAAGGAGAATTTAGAGAAGCCAATCAGCCTAACTGGTCATGTTTTTGGACTGTGGGAGGAAGCTGGAGTACCTGGAGAGAACCCACGCATGCACAGGGAGAACATGCAAACTCTATGCAGAAAGACCCCGGGCCATAAGCAGCTATGTACACCCACTCAATAAAGTTGACTCTGCTGACCCATGCTCCTGCACACTTTAGAACCTTTCTAATTTAAGATGACTAGCATGTATATAAGTAAGTAAATGATCATATCTCTTCACTGGATGATTACCCCAGATGACAACCAATGAACCACGGTTTGTCTGCAACCTTCATGGAAAAGGTCTTATCTGAATGCAGCAGTTTTTAGTCTTCATCCCCTGCCTGCCCGCTCTTCAGCATGATGCCACTAGAAAGTACCAACTCTGTCGGATCTCACATTCCCCTGGACCTCTGGGGTCTGCAAAGCCCACTGACACAAACACCTGCAGATCCATGCTAAGTGCCAATGAATACATTGGGAAAAAAAGTAGCTGTTAGAAACATATATGAGGTCTTAAAGCAATTTTGAAAATTATAACCTTCAGTTCTGTAATGCATCTAAATCTCTGCTTGTATGCATGTAGTGATGAACAGGAAGACTGCTATTTTCCTCCATGTAACATACAATTATGCTTATATAAAAGGTGACATCAATTTCAACTCATCCTTTACTGGTTTGCCTCCTACCAGTCTCTACTGACATATTATAGATGAGAAGATGATGTTACTGCTGATCAACAAATGCCATGATGCAATTCAAAAAGCTTCTTTTAGGAACCATGTACTGACATCCTAAGACGGATAACCTCATTTATTGTTTTCTTCCAAATTCTCAGCCCATATTTGTGGATGCACTAAATTTAATGGGGTTTAACTTTTCTGTTTAAATGAAAAAAACTGTGCTTTCTTTAGCTGAAATGTAAAGAATTAGAAGGTAAAAAGGGAGATTTCCTCTGAATAGTTTTATTACTCAGCTGGTCTATAATACACACACCCACACACATTTCTGAATAACAGAGCAAAAACCAGTGAAAGCCTAGATCTTGGCAGGTGTTTTACAGCTGGGTTATTAAAGTGAGTCACTATGAGGACCAGCTGTGTGTTATGTTGCCAAGCTTTTCTGGGACACTCTCTTTTAAGTGAGTTAGCCTCTAGATTACACCTCCGCATATGTAAACTGACAGGTATTCAATTTCCACCAACCATTTTTTCTGCTATGCTCTATTTTTTCCTCATTAATCAAATTTATGACGTTTATACATGACTTAAGCATATTTATTGACATCCTGTATTTTCCCTAGAGCAGTGATCTGCAACCTGCAGCTCTGGATTAGCAAATGTTTTGGACCTTCCGCAACCGCTCTAAATATAAAATATGAAGCTTAAATTATATTTTAAATGACTGATATGGTAATAAATGCTGGTTTTAATCAATTTTTTTAGTTTTTTTATTGCACATTTACACTGAATTTCATTTGCAGAATAACTAGTTATAGATTTACTCGTTTAAATATATTTTTCTTGTCATTAGGTTGAAAACTGCTTTTTTTTCATATTTATCCAAACATATTCTATTACATGGATGAAGCACGAAAAGAATACTGTGCCCAACTTAATACCTCAGCTCACACTTATGGAAAAGAACAACTGCCCATTTACTGAAAAAGGAAAAACTAAGGATTAATTGCAGTAACTCAGTTGTTGTAGATGTGTATGGACCATCTTGCATCTGTAGAAAGCTCTTACTAGAGACATGCTGATATTCGGGGAGTGATGGTCTAGTGGTAGGGCATAGAGCTTGGAACCCTAAGGTTCTGAGTTTGTGCCACACTCCCACAGACTGCCACTCTGGGTCCCTGAGCAAGACCCTCAACCCCACACTGCTCATTGGGCGCTGCACGATGGCAGCCCACTGCTCCCCAAGGAGTTGGGTTAAATGTAGAGAGTTAATTTCCTTGCTCTGTACTTGTGACAGTTTAATGACAATATAAACTGGAAAAATAAATATTTGTACAAACACTTATTGAGTTCTTTTAAATGGTAAATGGCATGTACTTATATAGAGCCTTTATTGAAGTCAGGAGACTTGACTAAAGCACTTTACACTACATTCATTCACCCAGTCACGCACACATTCACACACTGATGGTGGCAAGCTACATTGTAGCCACAGCTGCCCTGGGGCTCACTGACAGAAGCGGGGCTGCCGTACACTGATGCCACCGGGCCCTCTGAGCACCATCAGTAGACAATGCAGGTGAAGTGTCTTGCCCAAGGACACAACGACACTGAAAGTCGGAGCTGGGGCTTGAACCGTCAATCCTTCGATTTCAGGGTAAACTCCTACATCCAATGCTACTGTCGCCCTAATTCTAGGCAGGGATGATTTTAAAGACTAATAGCTGCTTGGAGAATAAGTCTGTTGTTTTTGCACCTAGAATGTGGTAGTTTTTCATTGAAGGGGCTCTCTAGTTAAGCAACAGATAAATGGATGGGGATTTTAAAAAAACAAAAAAAAACTAAAATATATCCATCCTCTTAATTTGTCCAAAATGTGTATCTCTCTCTTTTTTACAATCTAAAATAGTTATTAGAATGTTTTTCTTTCTAAATTGACACCGACTTGTGTAGTAGATTTTTTAGAATTTTATTTATTAAGAGTTTCCTTTAAAAAATGAAATATAAAAAAGACATATGCAGTTCCAATTAAGTTTTATGTAGCTGGACTTTGGCCAAAAAGTGGTCTTTGGATTCTACAGTTTGCAGATCACTCTGCCAGTGTAAGAAAAACCATCAGATCTGAAGAATAAGTGAAAACCCAACTGGTAACCGACTTTATAGGCTGTGAATTGTAACATCCACCGATCTTGTAAAAATCCATGAAGTGTCTTGCTAAGCTCTCAGAGGAAAGTAAACAGAAAAAGGGTTATGACTACACCATAACCCAAAAGTCTTCATTCCTGTCTGGTGTTATGAAAGAAGCTCTTCAGTCATGACATGCTAGAAGAAAAAAAAAAGCACTATCCAATATCTGTCCCCTGAGGGAGAAAGAGGAGGTGTGGTTACACCACTGAGAGGAGCATTTTTCAGGTCTATCTCATTTAAAAGATCAACAAACTCCATGAGTTTGAGGAAAGGGTTTCCCTTGCAGAGAATCGTAGCACGCTATGATGCTGTCACTGGAATTAATGAGAGACGGAAAATTAAAGGGAAGTTAGCAGGGATATCAAGAATCTCTAAATGAACCCAAAGACTTCCAGTATCTTAAATTATACATCACCATTATTTACTATTTATTTGTTTCTTCTGTTCTAACAAGATTTTTAAGTATTTTATGTAAAAAAAAATATTTCAGAGTTCAACACAATTAATGGTATCTAAAGAAATTCTGAAGCAGAATGAAAACGAGGTTTATTTTTCAAAATGTTAAATACAAATCTGAAATGTGAGGAATCTATTTTCTTTACCTGCTTTAACTTTGTCTATTACAGCTTTTGGGAAATGGCTCCACCAGCGTTGCACTTTTTGCCATTTTTTTCTTATTCCTCTTATAAAATGCTTGCTGTAGGGATGAAACGGTACACATATTCAAGCTAAAAGTACACAGCCTTTCAGTGCGGAGCTAAATGCACCTTTCAACATTCAATAGTGTGAGTTTTAACAGTAAACAAAAACAGACAGGACTCCCAGCTATTATTCACCTCTGCTGTTAGGAAAATTAAGGTTTCCAACACAAGTACAGTAGGGGCACAAAGGTGGATCAAGCAAAGACTTCATATACATGAATGCAGTTTACTCTGCTCTAAGCTGAATTACTCATCTGACACAGAGGCAAGCTGAAAGCAAACACCACTGGTACTTAAGAAAATTCAGGTAGAGTCCAAATCTAGTTGCTTGCAGCCCTTCTGTACAGATGCACAGTCTGAGATGCATCAACATACTGATACTGTAAGTTGCTTTGACAAGGTGGGATTTCCCAACAGCTGGTAACATGCATCATCTTAATATGAAAATAACTTCTAAGTCATTTAAACATTATTCATCATAAAAAGCAAACACAATCTTACTTAAAAAAATACCAAACTGCATTGAGCACAAAGGTAGTTTATTGCAGTATAATCTGACAGTTTGTCAATCCATCTGTACCAGAATATGCTTTATTAATGAGAAGAAATCCAACCAAATAACTCACTTCTATAGTGAACTTTAAATTTCTCTCTTTCTATTTATTTAACCCATAAAACATAATGTATGGCGACTATAAAGCCATGTACTTTTGATTTTTAGCTGATTGTTTAAAGTGTGATCTGTGATGAAAAGAAAGAACAGTCTGCTTTAACCCCAACAAAACTAAAGAATTCTCAGAATAACAGGATTAATATTGAGATTATATCCACACAGATTAACTAGTTAGATGATTTCCTAAGGCATGTGCAATGGATTGTGTTCAAGGATACCACAGTAAATGGAGTTTTAGACACTAATGCCACACATTTTTATAAAGAATATGTCGATCAAGTTTTATTTTCTTCTAATTCACAACCACACACTTTCTAGTAAGGGTCTTTCACAACAGATCCCAAATACACATAAACGTGTTTTTATGTAACTTAATATGTAAAAGGTTTAAGAATGATCGCAAGCTGTTGGAGTAATTTGCTTAAAATTCCAACATTTGATGATGGGTAGTTTTACAGCTGGATTATTCAAGGTTACAGGAGCACCTGCAGTAAAATGTCAAGGAAGAAAAGCACAACTGAGTTTTTCAGTTAAAAATAATAGATAAGCTAAAATCTTTAATTAACTTGAGTAAATCTTAACTATCAGACACAACAGATTATAGGCTTAGAGAGAAGTGACTTAATAGATAAAAGAAGAGCTGCAGCACCATCTACCTCCAAGAAACATACATTGAAGAAAATACCTATTTGAACTCCCTGCAAGTTCTCCCACTTAGAAATCATGGAGGGGTCTAAAAATGTCATCGTAGCTGCATGTCCACTGTGAGGGACATAATGTTGACATAAATACTAAATTAACATATGATTTTTTTTAAACTATTTATTTGTATGATACAGCTGTAGGTATTAGTATTTGAACCAGAGATACTCCTTGGTTATCATGGCAGTGTGCTTGGGGTCATTGTCATGTTGGAAGACTCGACCCATCTTCAATGCTTTAACTGAGGGAAGGAGGTTGTTCCCCAAATTTTTACAATACATGGCCCTGGTCATCCTCTCCTTAATACAGTGCTGTCGCATTGTCTCGTGTGAAGAAACACCCCCAAAGCACGATGCTACCACCCCCATGCTTCACAGTAGGGATGGTGTTCTTGGGATGGTACTCATCATTCTTCTTCCTCCAAACATTGTTAGTGAAATCATGAACAAAATATTCTATTTTGTTGTCATCTGACCACATGACTTTCTCTCGTCACTCCTCTGGATCATCCAAATGATCACTGGCAAAATTAAGACGGGCCTTGACATGTGCTGTTATAAGCAGAGGAACCTTCTGTGCCATGCATGATTTCAATCCATGACATCTTAGTGCAGGGGTCTTCAACGTTTTAGAGGTTAACTGATGGTGAGATGAAGGGGGGACCCCCTAATTATATATATATACTCCTTCCCTGATGTACTGTGAAAGTGGGAAGGAAAAGGTTTTAATTAGATGTTAAAATTTTAGCAGTAAATAAAATGTACAAGTATATAGTAAATATTCCTATACACGAGTTTTGCAGGGAAGGTCATTAAAACACTGCTTTTTTGTCTACAGAAGTTTACTGAGGGGTAGGTATTGGCGCGTGTTAAGAAAATTTCCCTGGTCATTTTGTTCAGTGTTAAACTTTTCTGGGTGTCACTGCCTCATATTTTAGGGCAGAATTATTTTATACCCTGTGCTATGAGCACTAAGACAAACACATGGTCTTCAGCCTAAGTTTAGCTGCTAGTTTGGCCTGTATTTTATGTTTTTATAAAACTATTCAACATATGCATGTAAAATATCAATAAAGGGCCACATTTCTAGCATAAATATTAAAATTCCACACACAGATCAACACGGGCATGACGATTTCATTCAGTAACAAATAATACAAAACAAAATCAATTAACTTTGCAGAAGCAACTGACCAAAAAATAACAAATAAAATGGTGGATGAATGGATTTTATCACTAAAGGATGGATGGAGAAATATAGATGGCTAGATGGATGCTTTGGTTGTTGAATGTCTAGTGCCCAAATGGATGGATGGACAAACAAATAGATCAATGGATACAGGAATTAGGTGAATGTATTGACTGATGATTGATCAATAATTTTTGGGACACCATGATGAATGAATTGATAGCTGGTTAGACTGAAAGAAATGGGCAAAAGGAAGCAAGGCTGAAAATGTATTCTGTATCTTTTCCAATACTTAAACTATTGATTAACCTGTAAATTTAATTAGGAGACAATGAAGGTTTAATGAATGTTTATTAACAGATGGAGAATTTTACATTGAGTGGATTTAATCAGCTACTGAAAGGAGAAACAGTTCATTAGGTCCTACTTTCACATGAAACAGAAGTATCTGTACCTATAAACTATGCGTACAAAGGAAAAGTGTCTGAATTCATAAGCAAAGACAATCACTTTGGCAGTTCTCCCAATTATTCTCATTCATTAATACTTACAGCACTTAGTGATCAAAAATATCAACATTTCTGTAAATCTATTGCATCTAAAAAAAAAAAATAGGATGTTTTTTTTTTCCCCAGGGATGAGAGTCATCATTTCAAACTCTGCTTAATATTATAAATAACGATCAAACAGTGCATAAGGAGTGTAACTAAATACACTTTTAAGAACAGTAGTAGGAAAGCATTTCCACAGAACAGGAAGTCATCCCATAATGCTCCAACAGAGCGCCCCGCCATTTTCATCCATGCAAACATGGAAGGAGACAACTGTTGTTTCATCGGGTTCAAAAAGCCGATGTGTCGCCATAATCTTTGTTCCACTTGCTGTACATATTCAAGGTTGCTGGACTAACAGAGGGCTTGATGCGCTTCAGCGATTCTTCAAAGTCTTTCATCTTGATGTTGCGCATCTGTAAACAAACAAAAAGACTTCATTACTGGCTTGTAAAAGCACACACTAAAAAAAAAAAAAAAAAAAAAGAGTAGTTTTATGGGTATTTATCTGTTATCTCACCTCACTAGCAGACATGTTGCGGACGTGTTCAGGTCCCAACTCTAAGAGAAAAAAAATGAACATGAATGCTCTATCCTGAGCTGAAAAATTAATGCTATTAACATTTTTTGTTACCCCTAACAATTCCGACACAATTTGAATTTGTTTTATTGTAAAATGGGAAATGGCCATTGCTTTATCAATTGTGCAGACCCCAGAAAGTTTCACACTACGTTTAGTCATTCAAACACAGATTCACACTCTGACGCCGGTAAACTACATTCTGCTGCCCTGACGTTTTAATTAAATTAAACAATCAGGGTTCTCATCATTGTATTTTCCCGTAGCGGAATTCCACTCTCAATTTTTCCCCATTATGCTGAAAATGAAAGCCAATAGGCTCATAAAAATGAGCTTATCGGCTTGTCTGTCCAGAGCTTTTCAGGACAACCGATGGCTACACTAAAGTTGCCAAAGTTACACTCAATTCAGGCTGATATGGGTTTTTTTTTTAGTTTTTATGGCACTAGTGGCTCATTTTTCTTACAGTAGGCTGACAGGAAAGGGGGTATGAGAGAGGGGGACAGACATGCAGCAAAGGACCACAAGCCGGATTCGAACCCTGGGTCGGCCATGTCGAGGACGAAGGCCTCCCTACATGGGTCATGCAAACTAACCACTGTGCCACCTGCACGCCCAGGCTGATAAATCCATTTTAAGCAGCGTAACAGTCCCAAAAACTTTTTCTTTTTTTTTTTACACTAATACCTGCTTATTTGCTCATACATGTAAGAAAAGCGCTATGAAAACTTGTCTAAGCCCTCAGACTCGGTCATTAACTCATGATTCACCCTGAAAGCTTGCAACCCTGCCAGGAGACAGACAGCAACCTTTAAAGCAGGGGAGAAGCATCCAGCTTCAGAAGGATTACCAAACGGGTGTTCTTTAAAGGTCTGAGTGTTTTTTTCTCCTCTCAATCAAACGCAACATACATATTAAGGGAAGATACAGATGTGGCATCACAAGATGCCACATCTGTATTCATGACTATCTCAGTTTCATAATAAGTCTTCTCAGAGATTTTTACCAGAAAAGCCAGATATTGTGAAGAGAGCTCTAAAATACTGTCATGGAAAACAATGTTTTCTTGTGTGAAATGTAAACTACTGGCAAATACAACAAACATGACAAAAAAAAACTTGTATTCTTCCCCCCGACTGTATTTGACCAGTAGGACAGATGCATCCTACCTCTAATGGGTCCAAGTGCTGCGTCTTTGGCCAATGATGTCAGGTCGCTTCCTGAATATCCTGCTGTCACTCTGTCAGATAACATTGCTGGGAATTAATGCCAAAGCAATCAACAAAATCACACATTAACAGTGTGTAGCACTCACTTTCCAAGCTGGGAAATTTCCCTATCGTTTAGCGGATTCCCATGTTTTCCTAGAAGGTTTTTAAGCAACGTGCATCGTGTCTAAAGGAAGCATGGAAAGCAGAGTCAAAAAATACATGAAATAGTTCCCATTAGTAACAGTGAAAGCAAGCATGGCACACTTATGGATGGTTGATACCTTTTCATCAGGCAACGACACATAAACCCTTTTTGCAAAGCGCCTGCAAGATAAAATACAAAAAAAACCTTTTATTATAAATATAAAAAAGCTAGAGTAATTAACAATGCACACATTATAGACCAGCACTGCGGCACATTGATGATTACAAAGACCCTATTCAGAGTTGGGTTTGTTACGAAGTTGGAAAGAATAAATGAGATAGGTCTTTAAAAAAAAAAAAAAAAACAGGTAAGAGGAAATACATTTTTTAGGTCATTTTAAGCATAACTTTCAACAGACACAACTCCACTGTTCTTCCATTCTGCCACAAGAGGGGGTCAGAGTTCATACTGATATTTGAGCAAAGTTTCCATTTAATCTTTTGGGATAGTTTAGTGTTTTATCATAAAACATGCTGGATTAGAAAATCTTGTCAGTAAGGGTCTATAGGGGCTATCAAAGAAATCCTTGCCTTTTATGGTAATAATACAGATAATCCTAAGCTTAAAATAACAGGAAGAAATTCATTCTATTTTGAAATAACATTCAGTTTAAATGTAGAGCTCAGTAACACCNGATGCCACATCTGTATTCATGACTATCTCAGTTTCATAATAAGTCTTCTCAGAGATTTTTACCAGAAAAGCCAGATATTGTGAAGAGAGCTCTAAAATACTGTCATGGAAAACAATGTTTTCTTGTGTGAAATGTAAACTACTGGCAAATACAACAAACATGACAAAAAAAAACTTGTATTCTTCCCCCCGACTGTATTTGACCAGTAGGACAGATGCATCCTACCTCTAATGGGTCCAAGTGCTGCGTCTTTGGCCAATGATGTCAGGTCGCTTCCTGAATATCCTGCTGTCACTCTGTCAGATAACATTGCTGGGAATTAATGCCAAAGCAATCAACAAAATCACACATTAACAGTGTGTAGCACTCACTTTCCAAGCTGGGAAATTTCCCTATCGTTTAGCGGATTCCCATGTTTTCCTAGAAGGTTTTTAAGCAACGTGCATCGTGTCTAAAGGAAGCATGGAAAGCAGAGTCAAAAAATACATGAAATAGTTCCCATTAGTAACAGTGAAAGCAAGCATGGCACACTTATGGATGGTTGATACCTTTTCATCAGGCAACGACACATAAACCCTTTTTGCAAAGCGCCTGCAAGATAAAATACAAAAAAAACCTTTTATTATAAATATAAAAAGCTAGAGTAATTAACAATGCACACATTATAGACCAGCACTGCGGCACATTGATGATTACAAAGACCCTATTCAGAGTTGGGTTTGTTACGAAGTTGGAAAGAATAAATGAGATAGGTCTTTAAAAAAAAAAAAAAAAACAGGTAAGAGGAAATACATTTTTTAGGTCATTTTAAGCATAACTTTCAACAGACACAACTCCACTGTTCTTCCATTCTGCCACAAGAGGGGGTCAGAGTTCATACTGATATTTGAGCAAAGTTTCCATTTAATCTTTTGGGATAGTTTAGTGTTTTATCATAAAACATGCTGGATTAGAAAATCTTGTCAGTAAGGGTCTATAGGGGCTATCAAAGAAATCCTTGCCTTTTATGGTAATAATACAGATAATCCTAAGCTTAAAATAACAGGAAGAAATTCATTCTATTTTGAAATAACATTCAGTTTAAATGTAGAGCTCAGTAACACCAGCTGCTCAGTTCAATGTCATCTAAATATGACGGGACTAAAAGGCTCCAGAGTATGTTTAGAATACATGATTAATAATCTTTTCCCAAAAATCTGAGCTTTACTTCTTTCAGATATTAAGACACAGCTGCTATTAACTATTTTAAATAAATATTGTACAAACACTATAGATTTTGTAATATTGTTTTGATCAGCACTGATTATGGCGGCAGCGGACGCACTTCCACCGGTATGGAAGGAAAACAGTCTCATTGGAGTCACAGAATTTTAAACACTGAATGTTTTTAAATCCGAATTTTTTTAGACATTGAATTCCTTTTACGCAATTTTTATCTGGTAAAAATTCAGCTGCAAAAAATTCAAGTGCAAAAGTTCACTTGCAAAAATTCAGCTGAGTGCAGCCGTTGTGTCACGTGACCAAATGAGCTAATTTCATTTGCTAGAAGCTCCTCGACTCTATCGAGTGTAGATTGCTTTGGCTTGAGTTCACCAGTAGGTCAACACTTTTGCAGCTGAATTTTTTGCAGCTGAATTTTTTGGAGCTGAATTTTTTTGCAGCTGAGTTTTTTTCTGGTGAATTTTTACCAGATAAAAATTGCGTAGAAGGAATTCAATGTCTAAAAAAAGTCAGTGTTTAAAATTCTGTGTTAAAAAAATTCTGTGTTTAAAATTCGCTGTTAAAAAAATTCAGTGTTTAAAATTCGGTGTTAAAAAAAAGGCAGATTCCAACGAGACTGTTTTTCTTCCATACACCCGGGCTGAAGTCTTTACCAATATGAGGCATTTGGATCGAGCCTTGGTCTGGCTCCACTTAAGGATGAAAAGTGGCGCCCTCTTGTGGATTGCAACCATACTACAATACTAAAATAAGATTTGTCTTAAAATAGGACGTTGTCAGTTAATTGGGTGGAACACATTTTAATCTAATCAACTATTATTCAATTGCAAGCTGATTATTTTTTTCATCCCTCAAATTTATTGCATCCCTATTATATGATAAAATCCTAGTTTTATTATAGACTTCAATCTTTTACTATTAAAATAAAAATAATTTATCGTTTATGGTTCTTAAAGAGATACAGAATCATTAGATCAGAATTTTACACAGCCAGTCGTTTAAAATTGGCCACAAACCCTCTGACTGATGCATCTCTACATCATGGTGCAGCACTCATGAAGAGTTTGTGTACCTTAAGGCTGCTTCATCAAGCTCCTGAGGTCTGTTAGTTGCTCCCATCACAAGAACCCTCTCATCTCCGGCTGACTGCACCTGAAATCCAGAGGTGCTGTTGTGAAAACGACACCCAAGTTCCCACGTGTGACAGAACGGAGACGCTCTGGTAACAATCCCAGATCAAATTTCTGAGCATGCTCTCATTCTCACCCCGTCAAACTCGATGAGAAACTCTGTTTTTAAACGACGGGAGGCATCATGTTCCCCCTCCCTCCTCTCACAGAGCAAGCTGTCCACCTCATCTGAGAGGAAAACAGAAAGCAGATATATAACCTCTTTCTGGCCGATGACTGGAAGGCAAAGCGTAGAGAGTAATACAGACCAATAAAGATGACGGAAGGCTCCAGTTCTCTTGCAACAGCAAATAAGGCTCTGACTAGCTTCTCACCTTCTCCAACCTTCAATGGAAACAGGGTGAAGGGTTTAGAAGAAGAGTAGGACGGATATTTATTGCAGCAAGAAAATATCCTTCTTACCCATTTAGAAGTCAGACTAGCAGCACTAATGTTAAAGAATGTGGCATTAGACTCTGCAGCGACTGCTTTGGCCTAGAATTGGAAGAAAAAATGTAACTCAGATAGACATGAAGGTAAAATACAGTCTGAAAATAAAAAAAAATAATAATTGTCATAATTTCAGGTTGTTTTCATGTTATTGGATTATACCAGCATGGTTTTCCCATTTCCAGGTGGGCCAAATAAAAGCAAACCACGTGCAGGTGCCCTCAGTCCAGTAAACAGCTAAACAGCGAAGGAAAACTTGTTAGACGTTTAACTGAAAAAGCATAAAAACAGTAAACAGAAAGAAAGATATTTAAAATAATAACCTCGGGTCTTAAAGAGGGAAGGATGACAATTTCTTGGAGTGCTTGCTTCGCCAAATTCTGTCCGGCGATATCTTCAAAGGATACAGAAGCCCCCCTGCAGAGAACATAAACTTCTAATCTGGCTCTTTTTTTTTAAACCTCATATATTGCAGATTATATAACATACCTGTCAACTATTTCATTCAGAATTAAGTTGGCCAGTTTACTGTCTACATTCTTGAAGTTTTTCATATCTTTCTTTGGAGGCCGTTTCACAGCAGGAGGCTTTCCATTCTGGTCTCTCCCCATCCGAGGGGTCACCTGAATGGGAAGAACGTTTACAAAAAGCATTACATATTATTTACTTTAGGCACAGATGCTTGCCTTCTCAAAGGGCAGCAGAAGAAACAAACAAAGTGTAGACGAAGACCGAAAAGAGGCTGTGTTTTTTAGCAAAGAAAATGTCATGAAACTATTCTCTTCACTCCTGATTGAGAAGCAGCTCTGCAGAGAATCCAGAAAATATCTGTAATGTCTGCTTTTTAAGAGGACAAGTTAGCATTAAATCAATATCCTTAATTCTGCACTTATATCATCACATTATCTTTTAGAAAAATAACGTAATCTACACCTTCAATAGTAATTTTTCTCTGGTAACTGGTAAATGCTCCACAGTAGCTTAATTTGTCCTTTTCTTATCTTTCTACTGATTAAATGAGTCATAAGCTGGTATTTTATTTATGCATTTCAATTCATTTTTAATTATTTTAGGTGAAAATATTAATAATACATTTTTAAAAATAGCTTATTCTGAACTCCTCTTTTTTTCTCACAATGGTAGGGATAATGATTTGACATGAATATATGTGCATTCATGTGGAAGTACCATTAGCAACATTATTAGTTTCCTATGGTTGGTCTAGCATTGTTACACAGTCTCCTACACAAAGGAAAATCGGATTTATGGGTGATAATTCCTTTAAATTCTGCAAAAGGATTCTCCGCTTTCATAAGTTTATTATAACTAATATGATTCCTGTGAGAGGCTTTGTTTTTTTTTTTATTTCATCATCTTTAAAGGTATTGTGGAGGATTTTCTTTCTCTGGATGGGTCATCAAAAAAAATAGCAAATCTTCTTTTGGAACGTAAACCTGTATGAGCGAAGCAAACAGCAACTTTTAAACATAGCGTGCAAGAGGAGAAATGGGCTTGTGCACGCTCATAATAGGCGTTCCCTCTCGGGAGCGGGTACAGAGCTATGCGCATGCTTTTTTTTTTTTTTTTTTGTTTCAAATGGAGAGGGCTTTTCAAAAGTTTGCGAAAAATCCTCCACTATACCTGTCATAGTAAAGCTTTAACCCCTCTCTTTAGTGCCCTCTTTTATCGTTATCATTTTCGTTTACAGTAAAAAATAAATAAAAAAACTCAGGCTTTACTGCACTTTCCAAATGAATCAACACTTAGTTTCACTCTCTAATAGACTTTTTGTGTACATTAAAGTATGTGTTTGTTTTATTTCTGAAAGTGAGACTAAAATAATCTAGATGTCAATATAAATACAGGACAGAAACACCTTTGGTTCAGTGGGTCTTGTTGGGGGTCTGGCAGAAGCAGAAGGCCTGGTGGTGGAGGACCCAGGAGGCTGTGTTTTAGACTTTGGCTGTGGATTGGCCAGATTTGAGTTCGAACCATGAGGAGTTTTGCTCTTCGATTCCAGTGTGGCCTCTGTGGAGGAGCAACAGGGCAAAGTAAATACACAGTACTTTTAATCATGGTATAAAATCCCCTTGAAGTTTTTTCTACATTTAGTCATAACATAACTTCTAATGACAAGGACCGTCAAACTGATGGTGAGATGGAGCAAGGACCCCTTAATTATATATATTGTATGAAATTGTGTTATATCAAACTGGTCCTATAGTCACTTTATTAAAGATGGAGTAATGTAAT
>NW_015151083.1:274400-276154 GCF_000732505.1 Cyprinodon variegatus | reverse complement strand
TGGTAAAGTTAAAAATGATTTACTAATAAAATCAGAAGTGTGGTTTACATTTGTAACGAATCTCCTTAGATGTAATACCCTTAAATTAAATCTAGTCCACCCACTTGCCTTCAAAAGTGACCTAACTGATGCATAGAGCATCACACATCTAGAAAACCACCCCTGCTATGAACATAGTGGTAGCAGCATCAAGCTGGATGGGGAATGGAACTAAATAAATGACAATCCCAGAATAATGGATGCAAAAGAGTTGAGTGTTGGGTGGAGTTTTTTTTTTGCTGCAATGACAGCAGCAACATCTACAAAAGCAGAAAGGGGGCCAAACACACATGCATGCCACACTTTTCAGTTTTACTTTAACAAATGTAACTGAAAATTCCTTCAAGTGGGACATGATGCTCTACTTTGAGTTGCTTCATCACATGACATCCAAGGAAAACTCGTGGTAATGAGTTATACCGTGAAGCAAAGTATAAAACAATGAATCCTTCTGGATGTTTGATGGGTAAAACCCCCACCTACCTAACAAAGCAAGCCTGTCTTTAGCCATTGTGAGGTTGGCTTCCATTTTATCTCGTAGTCTCTTCGCTCGTTCATAGTGATCTCCTGCTGATAAAACATAAAATGTAAAGCGAAGCCAAATTGCCCTGCAGTTGATCCCAGAGATCAGATCCTTACCTGTCCCCGTGATCTCCACCGCAATTCCTCTCTGCAGCTCAGCTATTCCCTTCTTGTACCACTGAACAGCTTCCTTCTTTTCTCCTGGTGAGATAAGACACAGATTAGCCGTTATGACACGACCTGTCAGTTAGCCAGTTTTGTAAAACAAATAAACACACCTGCATCATCCTCATCGATCTTTAGCGCCTTCGATATATACTCGAACGCCTGCTTGTGGTGGTTTTTAATGAGTTCACCGCTATCCTTGCTCTTATGTGCATTTGTTTTGGCAGACATTACTCCAGCGTTACTTTCTCCTTCCTCCTGCTTCAGTTTGCTCGTCGTGAAAACAAATGTCACGGCATCCAAACACAAACGCTTGTTAAAGAAGTACTTTGATTAATATTATAAGCTGCGTGTCTCGAACGTTATTGAACATTTATGCAGCAGATGCGGGATTAGCTTCGTGTGTTTTCATATATCTTCTTCTTGTGTGGTATTGTTGGTATTCTTCTTCTTCTATATTGTTGTCAATTGTGATTGATGAACAGCTTAAACGCACAATGGCGTCACCTACTGGGAAGGAGTGTGATGTTTCTTCTTCTCTTGTGTATTATAGCACGAACAGTCTGCAACATCAATTTGTAAATCGCTACCGCCATCTAGCGTAAGGTGAGGGAGGGATACATTTTGTTTAGTATCGAAATAATTTCTGTCAAAAACCATGTTTGCTATAAATAATAATAGAACGTTAATATGTTAACTTCCTTTCATTTAAGGTGAACTAATAGACAAACTGTTAGGTATGGTTCAAACATTGAGAATTGTACAGAAAGTATCTTTATTGTGCCACATTGGGGAAATTCTGGTGTTTATAGCAGCAAAAAGATTATAGAAAAATGGCGACACAGATGTGGACCTTAGTTAAGTGTATAAGAATAACATAACAGTGAAGAGTTAAATAATAAACAAATAAAGCACTCTACTGTAAAGTGTTTTAACAATATAAAACTGTGCACCTGGAGAATAAATAACCAATATACAGCTATGGACATTTTTAATAGTAATGGATATTTTAGAATACCAGAAAAATC
>NW_015151083.1:270184-273934 GCF_000732505.1 Cyprinodon variegatus | reverse complement strand
GCAGCATGTTATTTAACTGACTAAGGTAGAAACTGTGCAAAATCAGCATGAATGTACGGTAACCACTTTTTGAGGTTGTTGGGAGCAATGGTAGTTACAGTGTCTTAAAGGCTGCTGGAAGTAAGGATCTGTGATAACGCTCCCTGGTGCATTTAGGGTGCAACAGTCTGTCACTGAAGGAGCTCTCCAGTTCTGCAACAGCTTCATGCATGGGGTGGGAAACATTATCCAACAGAAATGTTAATTTAGTTAGGATCCTTTTGTTTCCCACCTCTTGCACTGAGTCCAGAGGGCATCCATCACAGAGCTGGCCTTCCAGATCAGCTTCTCCAGCCGCTTTCTCTTATATTCTCCATATTTAAAATTGTAGTTTTACAGTGAATCTTTTGGATTCAACCACAAACCTGAATGTTATTTTTCAGATTTTTTCTCATTTTACAATAGAGGTGAAACATTTTTTTTTACACATACATGTAAAGAGTGTGGTCTGGATCTGTTTTACACATCTTCCTTCAGTGGCAGAAGTCTCTAAATGGTGAACAGACTCCACCTGTGAGTAATTTAATCTCAATATAAGTTCTCAGTTCTACAAAAGTCCCCAAGCTGCTAGAGAATATTAATGAACAAACAACGTGATGACCGTAAAACACACAAACAGGTCAGAAATAACCTATTTTGGCCACAGCTTAAATCCCTTTAGGTAACGTTTTTGCATGTATTATTTGCAGTCTTTACTTGCTCCATGTGTTTTTACATCCATGCTGCCGTTCACAGAGCTTTGTACCATGTTTTCCTTTAATGGTCTGTTGTCTTTTATTTCTATACCCTTTTCATATGATCTAAGTGTGCCAATTTTGCACTGAAAAACTTCTTTTATAGAAAAATGTTTAGTCTATTATCCTAAAATAGAAAGAGTACATCCTTTTAGGACAAAGTTTTCCATCTAAACCAGGGTTCAACAGTAACAGTTCTTGAGGTGTCCTGCACCTTTTATATGTATACCTTTTAGTCCATTCTCATTCTTATTATATTTGGTTTGGTTTCTTTCCTACATTTGCCCCCAATATCCCTCTGTTTATTGTTCTCCCCCTTCCCCAGTCTTAGGCTTGATTCTCTTCAGTTGTTGTTAGTTCTCACCTCATTCCTTTAACCTGTTTACCCAGGCTTTTCCTTCTTCCAGTATTTAAGCAGTGGTCTATTCACTGCAGCATCATATTGCCATGTTTTTCCCTTGCATGTGGTTAGTGTTAGTATAATCTTTTTACTTGCAGAGCACTTTTTGTCTGATGCACATTCATGTATTTGCAATGTGTCTGCACATTGCCTCTATTTTCTGCGATTGCAGCATTTCTCTTTTGAAGGGTTTTTCCTTCACACATGTCTTGTGTGCATTTCTGTAGTCCCCATTATGGTGGTATTTGGCACGTTTACAGCTCTCTGCAACCATATACTGTGCCTTATTGGTGCACAAACGCAAAAAGAGGTTTTTATTTTTTACTTTGAAACTTCATCTTTAGTTACCTTGCAAGCAAGTTGTGAATTTACAAACTCATGAAAATACATCTTGGCAGGAGCCAGCAGAAGGCTTAGCCTCGATACAGAAATGTTTTGGATCAGTGAAATGCAGTATGGCATCAATCAGAGACGGAAGGCTGAAGCAAAACAAACATGCATGTGCTCTCATTAGCTGGATCACCCTCTATTTCTTTTTGAAAAAACGATCAAAGAGACATGATTTACAAGTGAACTCCTCTAGACATGAAACAAAAAAAGCTGCTACTGCTGCTGGGATTGGCTAAGAACTCAACATTGGAGGCAGATACCCAATAAGCTTGTAGAATTGTACTTATTGTCCCTCCCCTTTGCAAACACTTTCAACGTGTGGCTTTCCGGTTGAATACATTTAGTTAAGTTTCAGACTGGCTTATGCCAGTTTACAGCTTTGGGCCTCCACATCTGGAAGAGGCACACTATGAGGGTTTCCCACATTATACTGTAGGCTACAAGCTAGCACAGTGCAACGTTTCCTTCTGTGGGGTGTACAGCATGACACCAGCACCATTAGCTTGACCTATCCTATGGTGCTTAAGTGAAGGGAACTTGCATAGCCATGCAGCCCTTTGTATCATATCTATTGCTCTGTCTGAGGCTCAGGCAGTGAAGGAAGCAGCCAGGTATTCAGTGGGTAGCTTTGATCAAATAGAGATAATCATTCAAAGCAAATGTAAATATCTCCCATATTTCTATCAGTAGAAATGGCACCAGGCAGTCTCAGAAACAAGGTCATCAGATTCAGGGAATCAAAAAAACAAAACGTATCTAGAAGCCAGCCATCACAAACAGCCCCCTGCTAGAAGTCTGTTTCTGACATCACTATTCAGCATTATAAAGGAATCATGTAATAAACCAAACTGATATGCCACTATATATGTTAGGCACATATGAGATGCACATGTATTTAATGGAGCACCTTGCTATCACAATTTACAGACAGTGCCTTTATATACCGGTAAGTCAGAATCTCCATTCCAATGTGGAAATAGGCTTAGGGCTGGGAACTGCAATTCAGTTTTTACTTCAACAGGCCTGTAGGGAACTTTCTTGTCTGATAGCATATGCCAACACAAACCGCTGGCAGTGCACTAAAACAGGGATGACTGTGACATAGCTGACCTGTCAGCCAGCTCCCTCTGACGTGCTCCTATTGGAGAAATGTAATTGTAGTGGAATACTTGAACTGGATCCTCCAGGGAACCCTCTGACATGCAGATGCTAGATACCTATGGACATATGCCACTGTCTCCGCCTTTTTCACCTTATTACAATACAATGATCCTACACAGCTATGTTTTCCATTGAGAGTTAAGCCTCTTAGATTACTTATATTTATATCCCTTTAGGTGAAAACAATTGAAATAAGTCATATTTCAATTAATTTGGTCAGACTTTAATAATCTCTAGTTAGTTATTGTCAATTGCAATAGTTTGTGTCTCAGCCTCTCATTTTCATTGGAGGTTAAAACTTTACATGTAGGCTATTTGTGTGAAACTAGATCTAAAATATACACAGATATTCTTGCACAAATATTTTTTGTACCTTTTTATGCTTCATCCAGAGTTGTGCATGCCACATTGCACAGCAAGGATTGGTAAATTAGGTTGTGCTTGAACACACCTGATGTTAACTGATTAACACCTGAATTAAAATATGTCAGGTGTACAGAGGGAGGGAAAAACCTAACAAAAAAGTCAGATAGTAAGTACTGAAGACCAGCATTGAAGCCACTGCAGTGGATTATAGTCAGGGTGGAGATCATTGATCAACTCTTTTTATCTTCTGTTTATTTAGAATACAATGTACTCAATAAAAGCTGGATAGTCTAATTACTCTTTTTCACGATTTATGAGATTGTTGAAAACAAGCCAAATATTTTTTGCAATCTAAAGACACAGAAGTCACAAGTAACTTTATTCTTTTAGTGAAACAAATAAAATAAACTTTTATTCTTTTCAAATAAATATCTATATGCTTTTGTCTAATATTATTAAAGTGCATCCCCTAAAAGCAGAGGTGTCAAGTAACGGAGTACAAATACTTCGTTATTGCACTTAAGTACACTTTTTAGGTATCTATTCCTTATTTATTTTTTCTTCCTACTTCTGACTTCTACTAATTACATTTTCACACAAGTATCTGTACTTTCTATTCCTTACATTTTTAAAACAAACACTCATCGGTTAGCTATTCGT
>NW_015151083.1:245550-268760 GCF_000732505.1 Cyprinodon variegatus | reverse complement strand
CAAAATTACTTTTGTTACATTACTCCATCTGTAATAGAGTGACAATAGGACCAGTTTGATATACCGGTAACACATTTTCATCAATATATATAATTAGGGGGTCCCCGCTACTTCTCGCCATCAGTTTGGGGGTCCTTGGCCTGGAAAACTTTGAAGACCCCTATCTCAAAGAATAGGGCCAAGGATGCCAATTTCAAAATAGTCGAAAAATTGCACTTTGAATTCATATAGTGGCATCTGGCTGTTTTTTTTTTAAAGGTTACTTTATATTTTTATACTTTAAGTAGTTTTTTGAAGCACATACATTTTCACTTTTACTTGAGTAAAGAGGTCAAAGAGGTCAACTTTTACCAAATTTTACCAGATATTGTACCAGACTGTAGTATCTTTACTTCTACTTAAGTAACAAATATGTGTACTTTTGGCACCACTGCCTAAAAGGGGCCCCAGGATCCCTGGTTTCCGTCGACGGAACTCCGCTCAGCTTGTAGTCGCTCTCCCCCCGCCTCCCCGGCTGAAAGATGCTGCGGAGCCTGTCATTTTAGTAAAGGCTCCACCTTCTTCCCTTATTGACCAATCGCATATTTCTTTAGCATTTTTTCAACCAATCAAAACACTCGACGTCACTTTCATAACATTTTTAAGATACGCCCCTTACCTGGTTTTCCAGACAAATCAGTAATCCTCAGATACCGACTGTGACAGTTTTAGCTTCTCATATTGTGGTCTTTACTAATATAAACTGGCACAGTGCTTTATGATTTGTGCCTTTTTTAGTTTACACGGTAACATCACCAGGCTGTCAGAACAGGCTGACTAAACTAACTAACCGGTTAGAGCTGACAGTTAACCGAGCTTAGCTTGCTAGCCCAGCTGTCTCTACAGTCTTTGTTCAAGCAAGTCAGCTAGCAGTAGGCGCTGTTTGATCTGTCAGCCAGGAAACACTGGAGTTAACTGTTCTGTTATATTTTTCCTTTTGACGAGAATCAAGAAAACCAAGATAGGCGGCTTGGGAACCAAGATGTCAAATCGAGTGGTGTGCAGGGAAGCAAGTCACGCCGGGAGTTGGTACTCAGCTTCGGGTAACTGTCAGCACAGCACAGCGCTTACATTGTTAACATTTATTTTCTGCCATTGAAGTTTATTACTCTCCATGATGGTAAAGCTACAGAAATGTAATTATTTTTACACGCTTCTCTCTGTGGTGAGGGTAGCCGACGCGTACATCTAAGATAAAGATACATATTTATAAAAGTCGGTAAGCTAACATTTAGCTGATATTAGCCTGCTTTTTTCCTGTCACCCCATGAATTACACGGTTAGTGTAAACTTATTCAACACCGTATCTTTTCATATTGTCTGTAAACAGATGGGCATCTGCGGGGAGGAAGATTACATTCAGGTTTTTGAAGTCAACCGTAGCTAACGAGGCTAACATAGCTGAACTTCCTGGCCTACATGCTAACTGACTCTTCTTTATAATGCTACCAAACCATCTGCACTAAAAGCAACGGTTGTCATTGCTGCACTTTGTTGTTCTCCGACCTGCTTAGGTAATGTGTTGAAATGTTTTCCTGGCGTCAAACAAAGGACTGGGCAGGGCTTGGCTGAAACCACAAGTTTCATGTTGCACCCCTTCCCCCATTTTACATATCGTGAGCTGTTTCTTATGGGGAAAAAAAAACAAAAAAAATTACATATCATTGTTTTGTTTTTTTCTCTCATAAGGAGGTGAACCAAGCAGAAATAACAGATTCATCCCAAAAAAGAGTGTGGAACACAAATGCAGTTTTAAGTCACTTTCTAACCCAGAATATAAACAATCTTTATTAGAGTTTCACATGACAGATCCTTGAATACAGATCTTTAAGTTACAGCTTTCTTATCCCTGAAACAATTAAAGTTAGACATTTTATTTCTTCAATGAAAGTTGGTAGTATTTAATGTTAAGGAACAATTAATTCTTTTTCAAAATAAAAAAAAAGTTAAAATTCTTAGGGGAGTGTTGGCCTAGTGGTTAGAGCAAAGCGCTTGTACTCTGAGAAGGTTACAATCCCTGCAGCCTGCACTCAGGGCTCCTGAGCAAGACCCTTAGATTAGATGAGTTTTATTGATCTCGCAGCGGAGAAATTCACTGGTCACATATTGGCATAGTAATTAAAAAAGGTGCAAACAAGGTGGAAAAATGTGCATTAAGAATAAACAATATATATACAGTATATCAAGATAAATAACCCCACATTGCTCCCCCAGCTGCACAATGGCACCCCACTGCTCCCCAAGGGGATGTTTTACATTCAAAGATACATTTCTCCAATGTGAGATCAATAGTAAAGATACATTATTATTATATTATTAAAACTGAGTAGGAAACATTTTTAAAAGGGTTGCATATCAAAACAAAAATGATTTATTCTCTAGAAACTTTGTGTAGAATAAAATTATGTCTATTGTCTGGTTTTAAAAACTAAAATTCTAAGATGGTTTAAGTTTGTACTTTTCAGTTTAAAGTTAAAGCAATCGAAAAAAAATCTGTTTTTATTTCAACCTGAACCTAATGCTGAGCACTGCAATACATATTTACACCATGAAAGCAACAACAGAGTATTATGCCTAAAAAAAAAGACAACAAAAAAGAAAACACTGCTTCCATTGTATTACAAAAACTATCATAGAAAAATTCTAAAATTAGAATTTCAGATTTTTCTCAGTGCATCTGCATATTGGTCATGCTAATGTAGCTTGTTCACAAATATGTTTTGGTCTATCTGGGTTGTAATAACATGAACCCACTTGAATTGATTTTAGAAGTTAAAATTCTAGAATTTTTTGCTGAAAAAAAAAAAGCAAATTTTTTGCAGGACAGAAAAAAAAACAAGTGGTTTCTCAACATATGTAGTCTTCTACTCAATATGATATATGGAAACAAGGAGAAAAACTATAGGTAGTGTTTTGGTTTATAGTTGAAAATTTATATGCATTATAATTCCAATAGATAAGTCTTATTGATCATATTTATTATCCTTTAAATTGTTCACATTTGCAGGATCCCAGCTGAATGCACAACTAGAAGGCTGGCTGTCCCAAGCACAGTCCACAATCAGACCTGCTAGAGCCATCATTGCACCGTAAGAGCACTCTAACAAACAGAAAATCCTTCCTAGAACATGTGAAACAGTAATAATGATATACCAATCTGTTTTTGCTTGCAGCCATGCCGGATACACCTATTGTGGTGCTTGTGCAGCACATGCTTACAAGCAGGTGGATCCCTCTGTTACGTAAGTCCTGAAGCTTTCTGGCTCTGTTTCTAATTATAGAGAAAAGTTTTTCAGGAAAGTATCTTATTGTTATTTTAGTCCTTCGACTGAATGAACAGGTTCAGTGTAGATAGCAGAAAATAATGCTGATTAAAGAAGATGAAGTCCTGTTCCCTTTCAGTCGTAGGGTGTTCATTCTGGGACCTTCACACCATGTGCCCCTCTCTCGCTGTGCCCTGTCGCCTGCAGAAGTCTATAGAACTCCTCTCTATGACCTGAGAATCGACCAGAAAGGTACTTGGTTTCCACCCCTGACATCCTTTTTACGTGTTTCTGTTTCACTTATTTGTTCATTTATACCAGCCGCTAAATTAGCAATGAGGATTTGGAAGGTGGTCAACTAAAAAAATAAAATTAAGTTATTTTGTTTTAAGCATATTTCCCCTTGTTTTGAACAGGTAAAACAATTTGACAATGTAATGGTTTATGATTAAAAAGAAAAAAACATCTACATTTTCTAATTTTTAAGGGCACAAATACTCTATTTAATTGACAGATCGTCTTATTTACCTGTTTACCTGAAGTTTAAAGGCTTCCATGGGATTTTGGGCAGGTTGGATGCTGCTTTTGAACCTGCAACTTAATTGCATACTGTTATAATGGGTATAACAGTATGCAATTAAGCTGCAACTTCAAGTTTAAGCTGCAACTAAAACTGACAGGAATAGAAGACCTAAATGTCTTCTACTCCTGTCAGTTTTAGTTGTAAATAATGTAAATAGAAAAAAACAAACAAATAAGTTTTAGTTCCTTCTCCCTCACTGTTATTACTTTCTCAGTCAGTTACATAAAACCCCAATAAGGTAAATAATTTTTTTTGTTTATAATATGGCAAATGGTCAAAGAGTAAATAATTTTGCCTGGTGTTAATTAATATTAGCTGATATTATGTGGGATCAGAAAAATGTAAAAAACATTAAATGCAAGTTAGGAATCCACTAGTGATTTGTAAAAGGTTTATTGTGAAAGTTTACATTTTTGTTATATTCGTTTATAGAAAATTGGAAACGGAGCTTAAACTTGACTGAAGAAAGTTTCCCCTCTGTTTTGCAGTTTATGCAGACCTCTGGAAGACTGGCCTGTTTGAGAGGATGACCCTGCAGACAGATGAAGATGAGCACAGTATTGAAATGCACTTGCCTTACACTGCTAAAGCCATGGAGAGGTAATATTGATTGATTGGCTTTATTGAAATGTGGGATATAATATCCATGGGAATGGTGTACATTTTCAGGTTGTACCAAAGAAAACAGATTATTTTTGGAATTTTATTTAGAGAAAATCCTACATAGCCTAAGGAATGTTGACAGAGCCCTGGATCATTCTTTACTGGCACTTTAATTTATGAAATTAATTCATCGATAGAATGTCTTCCATGATTTGGAAGCTGCAATGGCAGTACTCCAATCTAAGCTCAGTTAAAATCAACACTGCAGTATATTTTAAGTGTAGAATATATTATTAGATATAAGCAATTTAAAGAGGCATTAATGTTTTCTAATGATACTGCCATCTGTGGCCAAAACGCAGCAGCAGCACGCCTTGTTTTCATAGCAATCACTTGTTTTTGATTTTTTTTTTTTTTTCCTCTACTTTTTTCCCCTTACGTAGAGTTGCCATCAGTTTTTAAGTGGAGCGGGATGGCCGTTGCTTCTGAGTTTCCACAAAATGAATCTTGAATATAATGCTTCGGTTGTTTGCTACGTCGGACCCATTAATGGACGGACGCGGTGTTGCATCCGCAGAGCAGCGCAGGAACTTCTGTCCCAAAGTAAATTCAGTAAAATAGACTACAGGCTTATAGATGAACTACTGAGGTGTCAGTTTGCTCATTAAACAATGTTTTAGTCTTAATGGGGCAAATAAAAAGGCTATTTGACATACTTTTCATTTTTTCAGTAAAATATTACAGAATGTCTTTTTAAGAAAAATATGGATTAATAAATTAAACAAATAAAAACATGAAAAATAAACAGAAAAGCAAACAAGATATGAAATGTTCAGCCTTTATAACAAAAAGTAATATCAGATGCATATGGTGGATCACATGGTACATTGCACTGGGGATAGTAATCAAGATGCAGATAGTTAACATCATGTCTGTAAATATCAGCAAAATCTCAAGCTTTGGTAATTCTGTGCAAATGCCCCACATAAAAAGCAGATTTAGGGGTGTGATTTATTTATTGCATGGGGTCCCAGATAATGCAAATGGGGTTTATTCTCACTGCATTTATAGGATGAGCTCTAGCTCTACATCACACTCCACAATGTTGCATTTTATTCATTATACTCAGTTTCCTTATTTGATTCCCTCCTAAAAGCCATTGTTTTTGTTCATATCTCTCTTAAGTAAACAGTTATTTTGTTTGGAATTATATGCACCATTGCTGGTGCAGAATTGGCGCACGGTGAAGGGTAAAGTTTAAAAGGGGGGGATGGTGCTTTGTATTCTTGCCACCCACTTAGCCCTGAGCTGAATTATATTTAGCTTTAGGTGAAAGGAAGTTGGTAACATTTACATTTATTTCAAAAATAAAGCTTGCAGGTTTTTACCGAAAGGACTCTAAATCCCCCCTACAGATTTGTATTTCAATCCATATTAAAACTTTACATTGTTTTATATTCATTTTAGTTACTGAATTTATGCATAACCCTGACATTTACCTGAATGATTATCAGTATACTTCTTACCTTAACCTAAAGTTAATTGACACCTGGCCTCTAAACAGACTCTAAAAGGTTAAAAATGGGGTCTGCCACATTAGGACCAACCTTGGCTTCCCATAAGGCCTGTTGGTCCCCCCACCCGAGGGTTAGTAAATATACCAAAATGGTTCTAAATAGGAAATATAAACAAGTTCACACAAGCATCCTAAAGATGTGTTCATTTTGCGAGTGATTTGTGGTTGTAATTGTTGCCTCACAACATGACCCACTTAAAACCTTAAAATATGACTTTAGTTGAAGGTTTTATGTCTTCGTCTGGCACACTGGGCTGTTAACAGATGTTGATGTTTTGCAGCAGTAATTAACAGAAAATATGAGCCTTAGATCAGTTTGTAGTGATCTTGGCAGTCTGTCTCTTCATAACTACATATTAAAGTTGCTTGTAAATAAATTTAAGCATCTTGGACCTTTTTCTAGACTAAAGTTCTGCCCAATTAATGTGTTTTTAAACCCCCATTTCTTTTGTGAAAACAAATCCATTTATTGAGACACTGTTCTCTTAAGCACTTTAAACTCTCTGTATTTATTTGTCTGGAATCAGAGACTTTCTTGTTTTAAGGTATGCTTCTTACCTTAATGTAAAATAACTCCCAATAACATTTTATATTTTATAAATAACATTTTAGGGCAGTAATTATATTTTAAATACTAAGTATTTTAATATTTGTGATTATCCAAATTGGCAACACAGCCAAACACTGATTACACAATGATTCCCAAAGAACACAGTGTTATTTGTTGGTTTATGATGATGAAAACATACATGACTGATTAAAACAGGGTTAGTTTTGTATTCAGAATCTCAGGGATGGTTATGTGTTCTTTAAATGGTGTTACAGACCAAAGTGTCATATTTAAAGGCAGTAGAGAAGACTTTGAAAATAGATTTTTCTTTATGTAGGCCGGAAAAAGAATCGGTGAGGTACATTTTTTGCTAATGCTGCAGAAACAAACCTAGACCACCACATCTGACTTTTGAACCCTCTTCCCATGCTTTTCTCATAGATGGGGGGGTCATAAATGCATCCAGGTAGTGATTATTGAACTGCAGTGATATGTTTGGGTAAAACCCCACCCTGAAGCTCATCCATTGTCAAACCAGCTCCTCAGACAAAAAGGCATACAGTGGAGACACCATGTCAGTTGAAGACTCAATTTGTCCCTTTTGATTTATTTTTTCTATTAAAATCCAGGTGTTTCTATTTTAGGAATAAATAATAATTAAATAAAGTTTAGTTTATTGAGTGCTTCAGTTTGATATTTTACTGGAAATACTTTATTTGCAAAAGTGGGTATGATTATTAGCACAACTTTCTTCCTCAGGCAGAAGCCTCTTTGCACCTTTAAAGCTGTAGAACAACAAATTGGTGAAATGTTGGTTCCTGGAAAAAAACAAAAAAACCCCAGCAGACATCTCAATGATCATTTTGGTAGTCATAAATGCCATCCATTGGGTATTTAAAACATCCGACAAATTATTTTGAAATGTTCATAAAACTCCTGCAGTATAACATTTAATAAATGAGGGATTGCCTTTGAGTCAATCAGTCGATGAAATCAACTGGTTTTACCTTAGATAGACTGAATCAAAAAACTGAATCAATATGACTGTATGATCTGGTTGAAAGTGCCTTGAGATGACATTTGACATGTGTTGTGAATTGGCGCTATATAGATAAATGGTTTGAATTGAATAAATACTTCCTTTAAAATATAAGAACATGTTATAAAACATGGAACATGAGTCAGTGATAAACGCTGTAATCAGACTGTAAGGCTTATGGAAATATCAGGAATGTCACATCAGTTGTTAAATAAAATTATACTGTAATATATACTGATCATTTATTTTCAACTCCTATGTTTTACCAGTCATTGTGTTTTGGGGTTTTTCAGCCGATATATTTTTAATGTAATGCACTGTTTCAAAGGCCAAATGAACAATTTAATAAAACCTTCTTTTACTATGGATCATGGCTGCCTTGTAGAGGGATTATGCTAGAGATTGAATGAGTTTGTTTTTTTTTCTGAAGGGGATTCATGCATGAAACTGTTGCATGTATATTTTTGAAACGAAGGCTGTTCTTTCATTCTGATGTTGCAGCCACAAAGATGAGTTCAGCATTGTTCCTGTGCTTGTTGGCGCTCTGAGCGAGTCTAAGGAGCAGGAATATGGAAGGCTGCTCAGCAAATATCTGGCAGACCCTTCCAACCTTTTCATTATCTCCTCTGACTTCTGCCACTGGGGTAGGAAACAAAAAAGGGAAGAAATGCTGTCATTTTATTGAGTTTGATCATAAATGATGAGAGAAAAGCTTTTCTTTGTTTCTGTTTAAGGTCAGCGGTTTCGCTACACCTACTATGATGAATCTCAAGGAGAGATCTACAGATCTATTGAGCATCTTGATAAGATGGTAACTAAATTAAAAAGTCTTTATTAAATATCACTGTTTATTAGGGGTGGAACGGTTCACAAAATCCACGGTTCGGTTCACGGTTTCGTGGTCACGGTTTTCAGTTTGGTTCGGTATGTTGATTGTTACCCCGAAATCTCATAAAAATTAATGAAATTAATGAAAAAAATCACAAAAAAATTAATGAATTATTATTTTTAATGATCCGCTGAAACCCTGGATCATTTCCGCATTTTTTTCTGCTACACCCGGCTGCGCAGCTTTGCTTCTTCTTCTTGTTTACTACTGGTGGTTAGCTTTGGTCGCAGTACCGCCACCTTCTGCTCGGGAGTGTAAACGCTTCGCCTATGAGAAAAAGGAGCAGGGCATGAACCGAACGCAACACACGGGAATCGAACCGAGACAGTCGAACCGAACGGTTTTCATAAACCGTTCCATCCCTACTGTTTATGCTCCGTTGTTTTTGTAATAATAACAGGTTAGGCTAGTTTTATCTAATTTACCCAATGAAAATTATTGGTAGTAATATTTATAAATTTTATGTATTTTAGACTTATCATATTCTGTTTATTTAAAATAGAGATTGCACTGTTCTAATTTTTTTTCTTATTGAACACGGAAATGTGATGAGTCACATTGGAAGCAAACAAAACCTTTTTCCATTAATCATACTACAACTAAATAAAATTTAGAAGAAATATGAAATTTTGCTTTCATTTAAACAAATGATTGGAATACATGTTCATGTCTACATGTAAAACTTTATGTCACGTCTGTTGTAAATGTGAATTCTACATTGAGAAGGAGCACAGCTGCATGAATGTTTGCTTCCTTTAGGTGCCGGTTCTTTTAGCCTTTATTAGAGCGCGACCATAGCTGGATTACTAAAAAGCAGAGCCTTTTTTTTATTATTATAATTTTTATCTTGCTGCCTCTTCTTTCTTTTGCAGGGAATGAGCATTATAGAGCAGCTGGATCCAATTTCTTTCACCAACTACTTGAAGAAGTACCGTAACACCATCTGTGGGCGCCACCCTATTGGAGTGCTGCTAAATGTAAGAACTGCAAAGCAAACATTATTTATCTTTTTTAGTTAGTAAATCTCCCTTCTAATGAATTACTTGATGATGCAGATCATCTGTAAGGCTTTGATGAAATATTTATACCCATTTAACTTCATGTTTAGTCACTTACATTAACTTTGTTGGTACCAAATGTGGCAGAGGTAATCAGCCAGTTTTACTTTCTAAAAAAATCTTACATTATTAGTGAGTTGATTTCATGATTTCAGCTTTGTTTTAGAAGGTGCTCTTGTCAGATTAAAATACAGCTAAAACCAGTGCAGAAAGCTGGATGAGAGAAAGTAAAACGGATATAATGGCTGCATAAAATCATTGCAAACTCAATTATTGCATTATCCATGTTTGCAAAATGCGTTTTGCAAAGAGCTTCCTCTACTGCGATTAGCGTTAATTAGCATTCACTGAGGCTCTTTGAGACTGTTTTATGGTTAGTAACATTTGTTTTTAATGCAGCATGAAATTATGTTACGAAGTAAACTCATTATGAAACGACTATCATCTGAGATGAGTAAGAGTTTTTCAGTTACTTATGTCAAAGCAGGTTTTTATGTCTTTCCTTCAGCGTTTTGCACCACTTGGTGTAAATCTGATCTAATCTTACCTTATCTGCCATCACTTGGAAAATGATTGCGTGTTTCTGTTTTGCAGGCCGTGGCCGAGCTTAGGAAGTCTGGTTTAGACATGAACTTTTCTTTCCTCAACTACGCCCAGTCGAGTCAGTGCAGGAACTGGCAGGACAGCTCCGTGAGTTACGCTGCCGGGGCGCTCATCGTTCATTGAGGTCAACTTCTGCAGGGGCCACTGCACCGCCGCCACCCTGCCCTTACTATCTTAATGCCATAATCTTGACCCATGAACCCCAGATCCTACCCCCCACCCCCACCCCAGTAATGCCCACTATTTGCAGGAAAACTTAGATAATGGAAGCCAATAAAGTAATTTCCCTTAAGTCCCTCAGCTCTTCGTCCCTTTTCTCCACCCGCCTCTCAGTTTGAAGTGTCTTCCGAGCTTTTGGTTGCAGAGAAGTTATCAGAGATAAGAGGCGATGAGGAGCATATCTTTTCTTTATGCATTATTCCCCTAGATCCTTTTGTTTTCCCTACACTAAAGAGGATTAGCGATGTGAAAAGATGATTTATTTGGATTTGATGTGTTCTCTTGTAACTTTCCCTAGAGTCAAACCAGTTAAAATAAAAACTGCAAATACTACTGGAGATTATTCAGATGCCAGAAGAGGGTGGAGTCTATATTCTGACTCCATCACAATGTATGCTAAGGAAACTTCATAGGTAACTGGTACCACTGTCTAGCATATATAGTTGCTTAAAAAGGGCTGCACCCAACACATTTAATGTACACCCTACTGTATAAACCAAAAACAACGTTATCATAATAATGGTTTATTAAATATATTTTATTCCTATTTTAACCTTTTTTTTTTTTTACTTTTTAGAGGTTCTGATAGATGTAATAGTATTAACTGGATTAGTATGTAGATTAGAGTAGCAGCTTCGTCACTTTGGCTCTGAGGCTGTCAACATTGTGTGGCCCACAGGTTGGTGTGCTCACCACTGATCCTTCACTCCAGTCATATGTTTATTGCAGTAAGGTTTGCAATATGAGAGCCTTGCTAGAGTTGAAGGTGCCACAGATATGTAATCAAATCTGAACCCCAACCCAGCAACCTCGTTTTTTAAATTTTATTTACTTTTTTACACCTCCACATTGAATCTCTGCCGTAACTGGATTTTCAGATGAGTACATTTCAAATGTTTTATTTTTTTCTTGACTTGTAAAATGTTTTGTTACATGTTCAGCAGAGCTCTCAGCATAGTACAAACAAACTGGCCAAGCTGGGATGACGAATAACTTCAAGGATTACATGTTTTTGATGGAGGTTTTTATTTACAGCTCTTTGTTTAAATTTTTTTAATTTACATAAAAATAAATACGCACAATCCTTTTCTTTTCAGTTACCTACATGTTTAGTTTTTTTCAAAGTGCATGTCATAATTACCTAAAAATGATCTAAATTGCAAAAAAAAGTTGATTTTTGAAGTTTAGGTCTGCTCAAAAACACAGTCGGATAAATCCGGAACACAGTTGGTTAACGGTTATGTTTTGGGTTTATGGTAACATAATAGAAACACAGGAGCCAAGAGGGGATACTTCTTTTACAGTGTTTTGCAAAAGTATTAATACTTCCTACTTTTTAATGTATATCTTATTGAATTTTACATATTAGAGCAACAGATGAAAAATAACAACTGGAAATCAATGAAAAAATATATTTTTAGCCACCTTATACTGCAGGTGTTTCAGGGCACGCCTCTACCAGCTCTACATGATATGATAAAAAATATTGAAGTGATTTCTTTTCCGTTTGAAAACTAGAAATGTCCTAAAAGTGTTTGCAGATTCACAGACACGGGCTGCAGATGCAGGGTTTCTCTGGGGTGTGGAAAATGTTGGTTAACTATAATCGGTAGCATTATTGCCATGTCTAATAATAACATTACTTGCTCCTTTTCAAGTCTTAACAGACTTTTCCAATCCGTTGAAGTCTGGACTGTGACTGGGCCGTTATGATGTGTCCCTTTCCTTAGGGTTGTTCTCCACAATCTGTGTTTTGCAGCTGCATATCTTTTCCACCATCTTTCCGCCCCTGCAAGTGAACAGCAAGCCCAAAGCATGATGCCACCACCACCCAGTTTCATTGTGCATGTGGCATATTCATTGATTTCTGCGATATTTGACCCTGTTTACCAGGTTTGCTGTAGCCCTACGTTTTTGTGGCGCCTGCAGACAGGGCTTCCTATGGCTCATCTGTTGCTCTACCCTCTCTATATGAAATCCTGATAAGATGCACTGAATTTTGTTGGTTTTATTTTCTTTTTAAGTTTAAGGGGTGTGAATACTTTTGCAAGAAACTAACTCTTTAAAACTTAAAAAATTGCGCAAACTAATCACAGTTCAGGATTTTGTGGTTTTGCTGTTTTTTTTGGTAAATTTCAGTTTTATTCAGCTTTATTTCTTAAGGCAAGTAGCTCCACGTCATTCCTGGCAGCATTAGAAATTTCTAATTAAACATTAATGCAAACTAAACTTGGTTGAACCTAGTGGTGCACAGACTGGAGGTTAAATCCCAGACTCACTCAACCTCTAAATGCTGATTTACAGGAAACTAGCAAAGCATGACTCACTGTGCTATTGTGCCTTTTATCACTGTTGCACATTTATATAAATATATATAAAAAGTAGATGTATAAAACATATTCTCACTTTCAGTCTTATTATCCTTTATTTGTTCTTTTTTTATGTACTCTTTGCGGACAACCCAATCTGATCCTGAGCTTGCCCAACACAAATGCAGTATTATTACTCTGCACATCCCTTCTGGGCTAAAATGGCACCCACTGTTGCCTCCCTTCTCCAAAGGGAGTTATGTTCTGTCTGTCATTTCCTCCTTGTAGCCAGAGACAAAAGCTTAACCTTGACACTGTTAATTTTTATGTTTATGGTTATTGTCTTTTTAGCTATTTTTTTATGCATTTGTTTTCCTTAATTTAGGAATTGAAGGTTTTCACATCGTTAACCTTAAAAAAAAGGATAAATACTGCTTAACTGCTCCTGTGATGGAGTTTTTTATGATCTCAGGTTCCACTGACAAAGCATCCCAAAAGGCTCTTCAGAAAAGGCAGAGGATTCATGTTACAAAAGAAGTAAAATGTACTGAAAATACCCCTCTGCTCAAGTGTCTTGTTTTTTGCCAACACACAGTTTTTTTGCATGTATTTTATTTAAGCTATGAAAAAACTCTCTAAAAAAGTTTGCATAGTTGGAGGATTGTTTAAAGATACATTTTATCTATAATTAGGTTGGAGGTTTAAAGCTTAATTAGGTTTAAAGAAGGGGATTACAGCTTAGAGATGAAACCAAAATCTCTGCTTCTCAGAAGACTAGAATATAACAAATTAAAATAGTTATTTACTTAAAAAGAAGTACACTTACTATATATGTGGTAAATAAATAGTCCAGGTTTCTTACTTGTTGAATTCTGAATTAATGTAGTGTTGCAGTGTTATTATGGAAGCAGAGAGATTGATCTCTAACCAATCTGCATTGTTGGCTCTGGTGTTTCCCATCCTTGCCGTTGAGAATCTTTGAGGTTTATTTTGGCAAACTATGCTGGCTACTTAAGCACAGCGATACCACAGTCATTAAAGCATTATTTGTACTTTTGGTGTAACAAGAAATGTAGCAGCTGTAGTTCATGACTTGATTAGCCCCAGTGTGGGCGGTAGGGGGGGAAAGCACCCACTTCAGCAGCAGTCCATGGAGCTTAGGAAGGGCTTTTTTTGTTTTAGCTTAAATTATTTTTTTTTTCCTTGAAGCAGCAGCTCTAGCAATGACAATCTGAGGTCATGGTCCATGGGGAGTATCGGTGACTAAGCTGAGCAGCTATCCAGTCAGCAGTGCTTCCCATGATTGCTTCCCATGGACCTTGAAATGACTAGCAAAAATCCTTTGCTTTCATTAGGTTTTTCTTAGCTGGATGTAGCAATTTTCATATGAATTAACAAACTTGAAACAAAACCAGGCTTTTGGAGTAAATAATTATTTAACTTTCTTTGATTTGAAATAAGAAAAAACTTGACCAAATTAAGTAAACAGCCTCGGAGGCACAACCGGGAGCAAAAACACAGTTAAAGGAGTGCAACTGGATCTCCAGTTTGATCTCCTCAATTTTTTTTTATACATGCTTCTCACTGCAGAACATATGTGATTACTGTCTCTGTTAACCGCAATAAAAAATGCAGGCTGTCCTTTTAGATACACCATTCTCCTGAGCCTGCGGTAATGGAGAGTTCAGTGTGCTTCTCAGCCTTTGTCTTATTTCCACTCTTTTAATCTTTTAACAGAATCCAATTTCTATTTTATTTATATACATGTATATATATATAGTGTTTGGTCAAAGATTATGCTGTCAACCTAGTTGTTTAACACGACCTTAAAAACCTAAACCACTATTGGAAAAATGATGTATAAACAAAACCAATCCATTAAAACAAGTAGATTTTGCCCAGGTTGGTCTGAGCTTATGAACTGGTTCTACATGTGAAGTAGGCAGTTTAAACCTGTGGCAGACTCCTACCAGAAGTCATGTGTCATGAATTACTTCATGTTTCTGCTCTGAATTCTCTGCTGAACCTAGATATGTGCTGTGGGGAGGACAGAATAATCATAACCTCCCCTCAGGCAACATTTGTACATATGCTGAGAAAAAGGGAGCACTTTCATGTTTCAGCAGGCTGGCTGACAGACCACCGTCTGTCCTCTGGGAGGAGTCACAGAGAGGCTGTTTACATCCATTCAGCTTTAAACATATTCTGGATTAGATCAAAACTGGAGAGAATTACTGCAGCACTGAGGACAAGACATGCAAGATGCAGTGCTACGAGAACGTGGTGAACTATCTGAGCTGTGGGATGCTCCTGGCAGGACTTCTTCACCTGATCAATCACAGGAAAGCACAGGCTGCCTACGGACGCCACATGAAACTATCCTCTCCTGCTAGAATGGTACCTGCCAGACTTGCCTGGTTCCTGCAGGAGATGCCAGCTCTTTTGATGCCCCTGCTGTTGATACAACTTTCACACCAGTATTCCTCCATGGGAAGGGCCTTATTGCTCAAGACCTTCTGTTTGCACTATTTTCAAAGGTAAGAGCCTAAGTAGACGCTTCAGTTTGGATTTTCAGAATGCATTTAAAGTAAGAATTTGAAAATCCATCAAAATACAGTAGGAACTGTTACGTTATTTCAGTAATCCAGTTATAACAATAGATTCATGCAGTTTTATTTATTACATCCTGCTAAGAAAGCCCAGATTGCTTTACAGTCGGCCTCAACTCATCTGCATAGTTGGCTCTGATTTCTAAATTTTTGGAAGGTTGTTAATCAATCAAGAACTTCAGCCCGGACCTCAAACAGCTTTGTTTCTGTGCCTAATCATTATTCCAACTCTAGGAGTGGCTTAACACAATGACCCAGCTGCTGTAGCTGTCTGTGTAAAGCTGTTGAATCTCTAGCTAAAGCTGCAGTCCTCATTTATTGAATATCCTCCAAACTGTACACTGAAGGTTGTTTACAAATCCTCTAAAACTTGTCATTTATCCTGTTGCTTGTGAAGTTATTATTCTACTACTCGGCTTTCTATTGGCTTAGATATGGCACTGTGTAAACAGCCATCCTTTAGTATGCTGGGAATCTCTCAAGTCAGCAGTCTTACACATTGGGATGTTGTCCAAACTGTAAAGTTCCTGCACTGAAAACCCTTTATTGTTGTTGGCCGTAATGTGAAACTTAAATCTTCCAAGACTGGGCTTTCATTGGGGCTGCACAGTGGGGGAGTGGGTAGGACTGTTGTCTTGCAGCAAGAATATTCTGGGTTTGATTCCTGGCCTGGGTTTTTTTTCTGCATGGAGTTTGCATATTCTCCCTGTGCATGCATTGGTTCTCTCAGGGTACTCCAGCTTCCTCCCACAGTCCAAAAACATGACTGTTAGGTTGATTGGCTTCTCTAAATTGCCCTTAGGTGTGAGTGTGTGCATGGTTGTGTGTCTTTGCGTGTCTCTGTTTTGTCCAACGACAGAACGGCGACCTGTCTAGGGTGTACACCGCCTCTCACCCATACACTGCCAGAGGTAGGCACCGATTCTGACAAGGACTACAGTAAGTGGGAGAAGATGGATGGTAACCACAAAACTGGCTTACATTGCTCAATTTGTCTGAAGACATTTGGACACCTATCCATCAGTCTTTGTTGTGTTTTAACAAAGATTTCTTCCTTTACCCCACTGTCAAACTATCTGTCCTCTCTGTCTAAAGTGTGACTAGAAAAACTAGCAGGGAGATCAACACTCCATCTGACAGAGAGAGGACAGAAAGATGCAAAACACTTATTCCATATGTGAACGAAGTTTCGGAGAAGCTCAGAAGGATTTTTTCTAAACATAACATACCAGTGAATTGCCAAACCTAACAACACCCGGAACAAAAAGCGGTCAATCCCCAAGACGGAACACCCAAATCTGCAATAAGAAGTGTCATTTTCAAGGACACAATCACAGAATTGACCTGGCAAGACATCTGTTACAGGACGAACCCTTACATCCTGAGCCACCATCGCCCTGTATCAGAAATGTGGTGTAAAAATCAAAGAGAAAACATCCTAAAATAATTTAGTCGAGCTCAGATCTAACAAGTTGAAGGTTTTAGTAAAAGGAATCATTTTGAGGACTCACTAAGCTCAACTGCATAAAAACAAAATACATTTCAGGTTCTATAGTTGCCCCTTAGACAGCCTCACTAAGGATGATTTAATCATATTTGGAAAAATGCTGATGATTTTATTACAACCAGATTCAATCCAGTTCATTGAATTACTGCTGCGAGCTGGGGGAATTAAAGGCTAAGCAGAACTATGAGTCCATGTCTGCCTGAACCAGAACTTGTCAGAAAAGATCCGTCTGTCTGTCTGCAACAACTCAAGTAAATAACAAAGAAATCGCACCAGATTTAGTCAAGAAATTAAGTCATGAGTAAAATCCTTTTATCCGGTTTAGATTAACCAGTGAATGAAGCAGTTTGGAACATTAAATCTCCCCCCTGTTGTTCCCCCCCCCCCGTTTCTGTTATCTGTCTGTCAATCACAGGACATTTGTGTATTCAGTGCTGACCAGAGGACAGCCTCTCCCTCTGACTGTGATGGCGTCAGCAAGTTTCTTCTGTTCATTAAATGGTTTTCTGCAGGGTCACTATCTGCTGCATTGTGCCCAGTTTGATGAGGAATGGTCAACTGGCTACCGCTATATATTTGGTAACCCCCCCCCCCAAAATATAATCCCTTTTAAAGAAAATATAATGTTGTGAAATAAGAGTTGTGTACACTTTTGATACACTGAGCTATCTTTTAGGTCTACTGGTGTTCTACACAGGAATGGTGATCAATATGCACAGTGATTACATTCTGCGCAACCTAAGGAAACCAAAAGAGATCGTTTACAGAATTCCAGCAGGTATGAAACATCTTTTCCATGAACTGTCCTCCATTGTGCTCTAACTAACACGGTCTCCCTTACACGCATGAACAAATTTGTTTGTACCCCTTGTTTTATGAAAGGAAAACCCACAATGGGCCCAAAAATAACTTGAATTTGACGAAAGTAATGATAAATAAATGAATGACAGTCAAGCACTGCTTTTCAACCAGGCTTCAACAGCATGCCAAAAAATAAACTCATGAAACAGGTCTAGACAAAAATTATAACACCTTGAACATTTTTTGTTGCACAACCTTTCAAGGCAATCACTGTCTGCAATGAAACAGTTCCTGTAACTGTCAGTGAGACTTCTGCTCCTCTCAGTTGGTATTTTACTACATTTCTCAGGATCTAACTGCTGCAGTTTTCTCCAACTGTTTATAGGCTCCCTTTTCCAGACGACATATTTCAGTTCCTTCCAAAGATGCTTGGTAGGATTTAGGTCAGGTTGCGTAGAAGGCTATATCAGAATAGTCCAATGCTTTCTTCTGAGCCATTCTTGGGTGTTTTTAGCTGTGTGGTTTACTCTGTTGCAGACCCATGACTGGCAGCTGAGACCAAGATTTCTGACTTTGGGCAGCACATTTTAGAGGCTTTTGAATGTCTGCAGATTTATTGAACCCAGTAGAGATTCAAGACACCCTGTCCCAGATAAAGCAAAACACCCCAAGAACATAAGAGAGATTCCTCTATGCTTCGCATTACTGACGGGTTCTTTTCTTGATATGCTTAATTTTGCCACCTGTGAACAAAGAGCTGATGTTCCTTGGTAAAAAGTTAATTTTTGTTTTATCCATCCAGAGGACATTCACCCATTCACTCATTAGGGGAATGGTGGCCTGGTGCTTAGGGCATAGAGCTTGGAATCCTGAGCTTCTGAATTCAAGACCCACTTCCACAGACTGCCACTTGGGGTCTCTGAGCAAGACCCTTAAAGGGGAACACTGTTATTTTTACAATGGCCCCTTGATTTTACATAATTACATCGTGTTCTACTCACACATATGAGTTTTGTGTCATTTGGAGCCGTTCTGAAGATATTCGGTTTTGTAATCCAAGTAACGTCTTCCTATGGGCAACGAGTTGAAGGCACAAACTAAACTGTTCATAATTTATTCTTTATGGTACACCAGCATTCATAACATGTAGGCCAATCACTGTCCCCCAGACATCCGCGGTTATATTTTTTATATTTATATTTTTTTAAAACAAAGCGGAGTGTGTATGATGTCATCCGCCCGCGCCGGCTACCGTTCATTCATCCTGTCTGCTGAACTGCTGCTAGTTTTACTCACATACCTGGAAGATGTCTAGTTCTGCTACCACAGATGATCTCGCTCTCGAAATGGAATTGAGCGATTCAGATTAGCTAGAATGAATAGAAGGGGTAGAGCGTAGCCGCCTGTGGCCCGGGCTGCCTGTCTCAACTCCAGTCGGATGACGTCATACACGCGCCGCTTTGTTTAAAAAAAATATAAATATAAAAAATATAACCGCGGATGTCTGGGGGACAGTGGTGTCAAAAGTACCCACATTTGTTACTTAAGTAGAAGTATAGATACTGCAGTTTAAAAACACTCTGGTAAAAGTTGAAGTATCAACTTGACCTCTTTACTCAAGTAAAAGTGAAAAAGTATGTGCTCCAAAAACTACTTAAAGTATAAANGCCGGCTACCGTTCATTCATCCTGTCTGCTGAACTGCTGCTAGTTTTACTCACATGCCTGGAAGATGTCTAGTTCTGCTACCACAGATGATCTCGCTCTCCAAATAGAATTGAACGATTCAGATTAGCTAGAATTAATATAAGGGGTAGAGCGTAGCCGCCTGTGGCCCGGGCTGCCTGTCTCAACTCCAGTCCGGCTCGCGGATGACGTCATACACGTGCCGCTTTGTTTAAAAAAAATATAAATATAAAAAATATAACCGTGGATGTCTGGGGGACAGTGATTCGCCTACATGTTATGAATGCTGGCGTACCATAAAGAATAAATTATGAACAGTTTAGTTTGTGCCTTCAACTCGTTGCCCATAGGAAGACGTTACTAGGATTACAACAACCGAATATTTTCGGAACAGCTCCAAAGGACACAAAACTAATATGGGTGAGTAGGACATGATGTAATAACGTCAAATCAAGGGCCCAATGTAAAAAAAAAATACGGCGTTCCCCTTTAACCCCACACTGCTCCTCGGGCGCCTCACGATGGCAGCCCACTGCTCCCCAAGGGGATGGGTTAAATGCGGAGAGTGAATTTCCTTGCTCTGTACTTGTGACAGTGTAATGACGATAAAAGCTAGACAAAAAAAAAACGTAGAATTTACTAAACAAGTAGTTTAGTAAATTCCAGTCTGGCTTTTTTTCTGATGTGCT
This sequence comes from Cyprinodon variegatus, assembly GCF_000732505.1. Classification (NCBI taxonomy): domain Eukaryota; kingdom Metazoa; phylum Chordata; class Actinopteri; order Cyprinodontiformes; family Cyprinodontidae; genus Cyprinodon; species Cyprinodon variegatus. The sequence goes on along the minus strand of NW_015151083.1, from coordinate 248,738 downwards.
TTTAACAATGACGTCCTCCTTGATCATCTCCCTTTAGGTTTTGGCCGATGGTGTGATCTGACACTGATGTTCCTTGAGCTTGAAGTTTACCTTTAATCCATTTCCATTTTTATTTAGCTCTTTTGTTACCATTCATGTTATCCATCTCTTTGATTTGTCATCAACTTCCCTCGTGTGTCCATGTCTGGGGATGTCGACTGCAGTCCCATAGATCTTATATTTCTGAATAATTTGTGGAGCAATATTCAGGGGAATGTCATGCTGGTTGGAGATGGTTATATAACATTAACTTGTCTATGATTTTCTTTCAACTCTCCTGAGACATCTCTGTCCTTTGCTACTTCTGATCCATGTTGAGTGTGGTACACACCATGTAGCCCTATATATAGGCCTACTGACTGATAATGAGATTGTAGACAGCTGTGATGCTAATTAGTGGACTTGGGTTCCTTCATTTTTGTCCAGGCCTGTTTTTTTAGTTTATTTTTCTAAATCTTTCTGTTGAAGCATGGTTGAATAGTAATGTAGAATTTACATGTATTACGTTTGTTAGATTCATGTCTTTTCTGTGACCATTGTTGATGTTTTCCTCCATCAGACCACGGGTACCAACAGTTTTCTCAACACATGTATCTGCTGCAGGTGGCCTGTTTGAATATGTGTCTGGTGCCAACTACTTTGGGGAGCTTGTTGAGTGGTTTGGCTACGCTATAGCAACATGGTCTCTTCCAGCATTCGCGATTGCTGTCTTCAGCCTCTGTTTTATCGGACCAAGAGCCTTTTACCACCACAGGTGCCTGAAATATCTTCAAAAGAATAAATGCTTTTTGGAATGTGGCATTTCTTGTTTCTAATTGCAGCCCTTTATTTTTAAAGGTTTTATAAGGAGCATTTTAAGGAATACCCCACATTTCGAAAAGCTTTGATTCCATTCCTCTTCTGAAGCATCCTCTCATCATCTTTCTTTGGAGATGGCTGCAGGAACCTGCATCCAAGTTGTAGTTTTGGCTCTAAAACGGCAAACTTTATCATTTTTGAGATCTCTGGCCGTAAGTTAGTACTATCCTTTAAAATATGCCGTAGGGATCTATTTTGTAATGACTCAACCGGTTAAGGTTAATGAGAATTTATTGCTATTTTTTTTATTTTCCTTTTTTGTTTCACAAGGTTAGCAGGCCTTCTTATCTCAAATTCCTTCTGTGTCGATGCTTCCTAACTGCCCCCTGGGAGAAGATAAATTAGGAGCCTCCAACTTCTGTTAGAGCTAGATTAATTTATGGGATGCATTCATGTTCAGTCATGAATGAATCAAACAGCTGAATTCCCATACTTAGCATCCACTAGTATGTCGAAACAATACTGTATCTCAAAGCTATGAGACAAGATGCTCTCGAGATCCCTGATCTAAATATTTAAGGTGGCCTACTGTTCCTTGATTTGAAAATCCAATAAAACGTGGATCAAAAAAGGTAAATAGTGGAAGACTTTAATTCACCTTCTTAAAGCTACAGTGTGTAATTTTCAGCGACATCTAACGTCCAGACTGCAGACCGCAGCAACATGAACATCTCCCCCCCCACCGCTTCTCCCCCCCAACAGTACGGCGAGCGTTACGGGACAAAATGTCTTCCACGACGTCCGCATCAGCTACCTTCTCAAGTGATGAGGTTTGTTTACATAGATAATTTTACAGATAGTATTTCATTAGTCTGTGTAGGGTATAGGTTTCATGTAGACTTAAGATAATAAATATACCCGTTATTTTTTCTACGTCGTTGTGACGTTTTGGGGAGCTGCTTTGCATGGTGATATAAACAGACGAAGTAATTGTAGTCATTAGTTTAACAGCGAGATTGGAAGAATATATATTCCCCCTTTACAGAGTCCAAGTCTTGTTTGTGGCACGGGGGTTACAAGGCGAGGAAGAGGGAAAGGAAGAGGGCAGAGAGGCCGGGGTGGGCGTGCAGCCAGGGCCAGGCGAGGGAGAGGTGCCAGCGGGGTGATCTCGCAATCGCTAGTTTGTTGTTTCTGCGCTGCCGTAGCGCAAAGATGTCTGCCTCCATGGCTGCGAGACCCGCTCCTATGTAATTATAAATAACAAATTCTAAGGCAACGCAAATATTAAGGTTAAGAGGCTGAGCTCGTAGATGATGATAAATAACATAGTTATGTATAATATATTACATTTCTGACTGTATATCCCTGTAATTATTACACACTGTAACTTTAAAGAAAAAAAAGGTCCTCATTTCCATTTTGGTTATCATTTCCGTTTGCTATCTCTACCTGATGCAGGTTGAGACAGCAACCTGCATCAGTTATGATTTAAACCCTCCATGACTAAAAATATGTTTTTTTTATTATTATTATTATTATTTATATTTTGGAGACCCTTACCATAACAAAAAAAAACACCTTTCCTCAAAAACCTTCAAGTTAGAGATATTCTTGCTTTATTCATCTCAGTACTGCATGAAAGAAGAAGGAAAAATATTGTTTTTAATTGTTATGACAAATACTAATAAAGTTTAAAATAGGAAAATTATTAAAAATACTTCTGTTGTTTAATTATTTTGTTTTTATTAGCCAGTTTCTTTATTGACTTTACTCCATATTTACCCATATACTATAATTTTTACATCCATCCACCCATCCATCCATCCCTAATGTGGGGTCGTGTCGTTGGGGTAGCAGCCTTAATAGGGATGTCCAGCTCCTTCGGGGGAATCTTAAAGCATTTCCAGGCCAGCCGAGAAACATAGCCCCTCCAGCTTGTCCTCATAAAAAGATAATAAAATAATAATAATAAAAAAAAACTTGAGTGGTTTAATAGCATTTCCCTGTGAGTCTACCTTCATTTTTGGCTTGGCAGCTCTTTAGTCACTTGCTCTGATGCTGTTCCCAAACAGATGATGGAAGAGAGCAGAGGTGGAAAGAGTACAAAAAAATTGTAACTGAGTAAAAGTATCTTTACTTTGCCTAAATTTTGCTCAGAGTAAAAGTAAAATTACCCATCTCAAAATTTACTCAAGTAAAAGTACAAAATTACTTCATTTAAATTGTAATTTTAATAAAGTTACTTATTTACTTTGAGTAATTTAATGCAAAAAAAGGATGAGTCATGAATCGAATTGAGCACAAGGTGTTTTAATCGATTTCAAGGCGTATTTCAGTGGACATCCACACTT